>NC_056742.1:365093723-365096223 GCF_019279795.1 Protopterus annectens
ACGCCTGAGGAAAATGGCGTCAGCTGATGCCTTTATACCCGAATAACTGCCGCAATGACGTCGGGTGAAGTGCGACACCAGCCGAAGCCAGACCCAGACTTTGGAATCCGGCCGACCGAAGGGCTGCCTGACGACAGGACAACCCATTTGTAAAGACTGCAGATGCATCCTTGAAGGACATCATATGGCTATGCTTAGTTAAGGCATTGGTCAAGATGGTTTTCTGGGTATCATAATTGTGATTATAAATACGATCCTTAAGCCTTCTGGACGTCAAACCTACATAATATGTTTCACAAGCTTCACATGTGGCTAGATAAACTAAATTTTTAGACTCACAGGTTGCATAAAAAAATGGTGTAAAAGTATAACCCAAACCTGGAACCGTAAAAGGTTGGATCTTCGAAATGAATCTACACATATTACATCTATTGCATGGGTACGTCCCACTTCTAAACAACTGTCTAATATCCAATTTGGAACCATCCACCTTTTCATTACACAACAACCACTTCAGGTTTTTGCTGTTTCTATATCTAAAGATTGGTTTATTCCCAACTATCTGTGCAACAGGTGGATCTAATAATAGGATCTTCCAGTTATTATCTATAATGCTATTAATATGGAGAATATCATTTGTATACCTGGTTGTAAACGCCACTCTTGTATCATATTGATGCACTTTGAACTCCTGTATATAGGTATCCTGTCCCATGCTAACATTAGTATAGGTTTCAGTAATGGAGGATCTTGTCTTATCTATCAAAATACGTGGGTAACCCCTATCCATAAGAAAGTTTCCTGTTAACTCCAGCTGTAGATTCCTATCTTCTACTTTACTGCACAAACGTGATGTTCTCAAAAACTGTCCTCTGGCCACATTTTGAAACGCATGCCGTGGGTGCATGCTGTTATAATGGAGAATGGCATTTCTCCAGCATGGCTTCCTAAAAATAGTAGTGGAAATACAACCATTTGGTTCTTTTAAAATTGTTAAATCCAAAAAGTCAACCCTACTAATGGAATGTTCCATTGTAAATTTCAAAAAGTTAGTAGTGGACTCCATATAGGAAACCAATTCTAGCAGTGAACTTTCATTCCCATTCCAAAATATTAAGATGTCATCCACGAAACGTCTGTACAACATGACGTTTCTAAACACTTCATTATTAAAAAGGAACCTGTTCTCCCATTGATGCATTACTAGATTAGCATATGAATTTGCACAGGGAGTGCCCATGGCTACTCCACATACTTGTGCATATATCTTATCATGAAACAAAAATGCATTATTATTCAAAACTATATCCAGTAAAACACATATTAATGTCCGACAGGCCTTGTCTAATGTGTTATCCATGCATAAAAATTCCCTAATGGCCTCTATCCCATAATCATTAGGGATACTCGTGAATAAGTTCCTAATATCCATTGATACTAAAATGGTATGAGGAAACATATTTTGTATAGTGGATGCATCTTGCAATTCATTCAACAACCCACAGGTGTCTTTCAGAATGGTTGGTATCTTTTTGACCAAGGTTCCTAGTTTAGACTGTATGAAGATAGAAATTCTCTCTGTTACCCATTGTTCTCCTGATACTATTGGGCGTAAAGGAGGTGGAAACATTCCTTTGTGCATCTTAGGGAGGCCTTTTATTACAGGTATAAGGGGGAGATCTACCAGCAAATACTCATATAGATCTTTGTCAACCTACCTGCACATTAAAAGATCAAACAGAGAGTCTTGTACCCGTTTCACTATACATATTATATCCTTCCTCTCTATGCACTTATATGCAGAATCATCACCAAGCATTGCAAACATTAATTCTATATACATGGAAGTTTCCATCATTACTATTCCCCCGCCTTTGTCTGCTGGTTTAAAAGTTATTTCTTTTAAATTTCGTAGGTCACTAAGACAAGTTTTCATATTAGCATTTAAATTATGAAAAATCCCCCTACGTTTATTCTCAGCAAAATATGCATAAAAATCTTTCTCACATGATCGTACAAAACATTCAACAGTATTCGGTAGAGGTGGAACAAACATGCTCTTATTTCTAAAGTTGTTATTAGCATTCAAACATAGCATTCAAACATGACATTTCAACATCCTTAAAAAGTACCTTCAGAGCTAAAGTTCTTGCGAATAAACGCAGATCAACCAACAGTTCTGAAAGACTGCTTCCTTGTGAGGGAATGAAAGACAGTCCCTTGTTCAACAATTCCTCTTCATCAGTAGTTAACACTCGTGATAAGTTAAAAAACAGTTTCTTTAAATCCTGTTCTTCCGTCTCGGTTCCATGGTCTCGCCTGAGTATTTCCTTTTCCCTCAACTCTCTGAACGAGTCGTTGCCCTGGTTCTGTACTGTACTGGTAGCTGTAAAAAAGGACCTGGTACTGCGTTACCTCCGAGTTTCGATCTCGCTCCCAAGGGAAGAATAGCTTTTAAAGCAAGCTGGTTACATGGTGGAGTCTCACTGACCGGTATCTG
>NC_056742.1:365108723-365111223 GCF_019279795.1 Protopterus annectens
ACCACGACAACAAACCAAACACATAAACACACAAAACATACTGAGGCTCTAAATAAAGATCTGCCTAAGCAGCAGAGACCTCCAAAGCAGACACCCAAGCAACCGCTACCCCAAAACAAAACACGTGCAACACATAGCTCACAAAGCCAGTGTGCTGAACAGTCACAGCCCTTAAGGCTAAACAACACACCTGATACACTTGTAATAGGTGACTCTATCGTCAGGCACACTGACGTCCCGCTCACCAGGCTGAACAATGAGAAGGTCACGGTGAGCTGCCTGTCGGGCGCTAGGATCCGCCACATAACACAAGCACTCAGGTCACTCCAAGGCAAGTACAAATATGACTCAGTCATTGTCCATGCTGGTGTGAATGACCTGAGACGTACCTCCCTGGACTACATAAAAGGAGACATACAGGAGCTCTCTGAGCATGTAGCCCAGGCCAGTATGACCCTGACCTTGAGTAGCATCTTACCCTCACCAAGAATGATGCCACAATATGAAGACAAGATGATCAATTTCAACAACTGGCTTAAGTGTTGGTGTCATTCAAAGGGGATCCAATGCCTGTCAGCCTGGGATGACATGCTCGACAAGCCACGATGCTTCGCTAGGGACGGCTTGCACCTGTCACCCCTGGGCTTTCGGATATTGGCAAAGCCTCTTGCTACCCCCATAGTACCTTTTTTAGGCAAGGCTCAAAAGACAAACCCACCTCCATAGGTATCACAAGGGATAAGAAACTAAGAGTAATGCTACTCAAAGCCAGAAGTCTAAACCTCAAGATGCACGCACTCGAAACTCTCCTTAGCATGGAGAACATTGATATCTGTGCAGTAACAGAAACCTGGTTCAAGGCTCCCGAGAGCACCCCAGTACTACCAGGTTATACCTCATACCATGCTTTTCGTCCCCAAAACTTGGACCGAACCACAAAAAGAGGGGGAGTATCAATATTCGTCAAAGATACCCACACCTCCAGGTTGGTGGCACAGCACGAAGCATCAGAGACTATCCATGTGCAACTAACTGTGGGTAAAACTGCCTTCCAGTTTATAGCCTGCTACAGACCACCCTCCCAAACACAGGAACCCCACTCGGCCTTCCTGAGAATACTGGAAAATATGAAGGTCTCTCCAAACACCATTATATTGGGTGACTTCAACTACCCAAACACAGACTGGGAGCATTACTCTACCTCCAACACCCTAGCCCAAAGGTTCCTAGAATTTATAAACTCAAATGCTATGGAACAACTTGTTACCACTCCCACAAGAGGGGAAAACATACTGGACCTGATCATCACCAACATGGGGACACTATGCCCCAGACCAGAAGTGTATCCCTCACTGGTAAGATCAGACCATAAACTAATCTCACTGGATATTCACATCCCGACCCCACCCCCTGCGCAGAAAACCATAGTGAAAAACTTCTCTAAAGCAAATTTCACACGCCTCAAAATCGAGGTGAAATCCTTCATAGCCCCCGGGCCTGTGGAAAATACGGCCCAGACCGCAGAATCCTTTATAAACGCATTCTATGAACACCTTCAGGAATGCATGGATCATGCAATCCCAAATAAAACCAAGACCCAATCCTCCAAAGGCAGACGTCCTGTCTGGTGGACCCAAGCCATAAACAAACTATACAATAGAAGGAGGAAGCTACTACATGATGGAGCAAAATCCCAAAAAGGGAAGGCATCTCTGATTAGTATTAGCAAAAAACTACGGGCACTCATAAAATCGTCTAAGGCCAGCTTTGAGAGAAAAATTGCACAGGACACTAAGGATAATCACAAGGCTTTCTTTAGTTATGTTAGGAACCTGGGTGGGAATTCCCAGATATGCTCAGAATTAGTCCAAAATGACAAAAAATACACCAAGCCCACAGACATTGCCAACATCCTAGCTGACAGGTTCAGTGCAAACTTCTCCCTCCACTCCCCACCAAAAGGGCAAATATCTATTCCAACAGAGTGCTGCCCCCCTGGCATCTCAGATGCTCAGGTAAGAGCCGCCCTCTCCAAAGCAAAAAACACAGCATCAATGGGACCAGATGGTGTCCCGGCTGCGCCTACATGAACTCCAAGAAGAGCTAAACCCAAACATAAAACTACTGTTCAATCTTAGCCTTACTACAGGATATATACCCAAAGAGTGGCGTACAGCAACAGTGGTCCCTCTCCACAAAGGTGGTACCTCAACGGATCCTGGAAACTATCGCCCCATAAGACTGACTAGCTTGGTCTGCAAAGCTATGGAAAGGATCATCATGGACCTCATAAATAAAGATATTGGGGACCTACAGACACTGGATCCTACCCAGTTTGGCTTTGTTAAGGGCAGATCCTGCCTCTTAAACCTGGTTGATTTCTTTGAAACAGTCACCAAGGCCATTGACGAGGGGAAGGTGGTCCACACAGCCTACCTGGACCTCGCAAAAGCCTTCGATACAATACCCCACTCGGGCATTATAGATAAGATCACCAGCT
>NC_056742.1:365116223-365308723 GCF_019279795.1 Protopterus annectens
CAGTGGAAAGTACAGTTGTGTACACTTATCATAAATGTAGATGTTCGAGTGTATTCACTGTTCAAGTGTATTCACTGTTGCAGTCATTACATTTGGGTAATCTTGCTGGCAGGTTGCCCTCAGTCAGCCTGAATTCCAAAGTCTTGGGTCCTGCATTGGCCGCTATCGCCTCTTCCCTGACATCAGGTCGTCAGGGGTATAAAAGATGCGGCCGACGCCATTTTCTTTAGTTTTTCTTGCCCCAGATGTCAGGTGCCCCCTAAAAGGGTAGCCAAAATTTATATACATATAAATACATGCACCAATATAAACTTTACTTTCATCTACAAGCAAATACATCACATAGGTTGTATAAATCAGAGAAGGAAAGATAGGTTCCATCAGAAGAAAGGGGGATGGCGGGTGGGTAACCTGGACTGCAACAGTGAATACACTCGAACATCTACATTTATGGTAAGTGTACACAACTGTACTACGTTCTTCGTGTTTCACTGTTGCAGTCACTACATTTGGGTAGAATCACAAAGCTATGGATGGGGGGCAGAAGCTAAACAGCATTGGGAGCAGCTATGAGGCCCTGCAGAACTGCAGTGGCAAAGCCTGCCCTGGATTTAGAGTAGAGTGGCAGATGATAGTGCTTGGTAAAGGTGTGGACTGAACTCCAAGTAGCAACCTCTAAATTGTCCTTGGTTGGTACTCCCCTGACAAAGGCTGCTGAAGTGGCTGCAGCTCTGGCTGAATGTGGCCTAATGCCCTTAGGCACTGGCTTGCCATGGTGTAAGTAGCAGAAATGAATGCAGTGGCCTATCCACTTTGAAATAGTCTGCTTAGAGATAGCCTTTCCTTGTGATCCTGCAGAATATGCCACTAGTAATTGTTCTGTCTTTCGGAAAACTTTGGTTCTGTCCAAGTAGAATCTAAGCTGTGTATGTCCAAAGAATGCAGAATTCTCTCCCCCTTGTTCTGTGGATTTGGATAAAAAGTTGGCAGATGAATAGTTTTGGTTAAGAGCCACACTGGACACCAGGATAAAAACTTTTTATCAGCCATAGCAGCTGGCTCAAAAGGTGGCAGGGTGAGTTTTTCCAAGACACAGTTGAGGTCCCATGCAGGCATTGGTGACCTTCTTGGAAGTTTTTGGCTCCTCTGAGTAACTGATTTAGTAAGGGATGAGAAAAGATTGGAGGCTCTGTATTGTAATGAGCCGAAATGGCAGAGGTATGAATTTTAATAGATGAAAAAGATAGACCTTTGTTAAGCATCTCAGTTAAGTATTGCAAAATCTGAGGAACATTTGGCACCGCTGTATCAGTTCCTTGTGCCTGGTTCCAAGCACAAAATCTCTTCCATTTTCCAGCATAAGATTTTCTAGTACTAGGTCTTCTGGCATTCAAAATGACATCCATCACAGCTTTACTGAGAGGTGTGTTTTGTATGACTACATTATCCGCCATGCTGCCAGGTTTAAAGTCCTGAGTTGGCTGTGCAGGATCTGATTTTTTTGCTTGGACAGTAGATGAGGTATCTGAGGTAAGGTCCAAGCTGGGCATTGAGAGAAGCTCCTTAGTATTGGATACCAGTACTGGCGTGGCCAGTCTGGGGCAATTAGTATCATCCTTGGCTTCTCCTGTCTGACCTTTAGGAGTACCTGGGGGAGGAGAGGCAGAGGGGAAAATGCGTATACTGATAGGTTTTTCCAGCTGAAAGATAGGGCGTCCACTTTCCATGCTTGTCTGTGATAAATCCTTGTGCAGAATCTTTTTAGTTGGTAGTTGTGAGGGGAGGCAAATAGATTTATGCCCGGGCATCCCCATTTCCTTGTTATCATGCTGAAGACTTGTGGATCCAGGTGCCACACGTGGGGATCCAAGAGGTTTCTGCTTAGGTCGTCTGCCAGAGTGTTTTTCCTTCCTGGCAGGAATTGTGCCTGCAGGTGTACTTGGTAAGTCAATGCTGTGTCCCACAAAGTCACGGCTAGTCTACAAAGAGGGTAAGAATTAGTGCACCCCTGCTTGTTTATATACCACATGACCGTGGTGTTGTCGGTCTTCATCAGTAGTTGTCCTGGATGAAGTAGGTCCTTGAAGGCTGTCAGGGCATTTTGAACTGCTAGCATCTCTTTTTGATTGATATGTAGATGCATTTGGTTTGAGGTCCATGTGCCCTGAATGCATCTTCCTGCCATGTGCCCCCCCCCCCCCCCCCCAAGGCATAATCTGATGCATCCGTTTTTAGTGTTTGCCTGGCTGGGGGTAATGTGAATGGCTGTCCCTTGTTTTGATGACAAGCCTTTGCCCACAATCGAAACTCCTGTTGCAGGCAGGGAATAAAAGTAATTATAGTTTCCAGGTTGTGGCAATGTTGAGTCCAAACACTTTTTAGGTACCATTTAAGTTTCCTCATATGCAGTCTTGTATATGGAATTAGTAGAATTCAGGATGCCATGAAGCCCAAAGCCTGCAGAATTGCAGATAACTGGGCCTTTGTTGCCAGCATTTTGAAATAGGTAGTCAGTTGCCTCTGTTTGTCTGGTGTGAGATAAGCCATCTGGGTTGTTGTATTTAAGCTTGCACCCAGGAATATTATCTCTCGAGAGGGTTCTAATTTTGATTTCTTTTTGTTGACTGTGTACCCTAGGCATGTTAAAAGTCTTTTCACAAACGCTAGAAGAATGTCCTTGTTTTCTGCTTGAATTAGACAGTCGTCCAAGTAAGGATATATTTGTATTCCTCTTTGTCTGCAGAATGCAATTACTGGTGCCAGGCACTTTGTAAAGACCCTGGGCACAGTAGATAAGCCAAAGGGCAGTGCAGAGAATTGGTAATGCATTGAGCCAGCCTTGAATCTGAGGTATCTTCTGCATATTTGTCTGACTGGGACATGCAGGTATGCCTCTTTTAGGTCTAAAGTAAAAAAACAAACATTCTTTCCCAGCATGGGCAGAAGCTGCTGCAAAGTCAACATCTTGAATTTTGGTATATCCAGGAATGTGTTCAAAATAGATAGGTCCAGTATTGGCCTCCAGGCCTTGTCCTTTCTGGGTACCAAGAACAGTCTTGAGTAAAATCCTTGTCCCTGCTCTGGTACTAGTTCAATGGCCCCCATGTCCCTGAGGGATGAGACTTGTTTTTGTGCCTCTGCCCATTGACGTTTTGGCAGATCTGGCCAGCCGTTTGCCTTTGGCAGGGTATGGAAATGGAACCTGAAGCCTTGTGACACGGTATTTAAGACCCACTTGTCCTGGGTTATAATGTGCCAATTTTGAGAAAAAAGTGCTAATTTCCCCCCTAAGGGGGCTGCCAAGAGATAAGTGCTTGGTGCAGGCAGGGGTAAGTCATTGTGACTGTTTCCTGAATGGTTGTGATTTGTCTTCTCCAACTTTGGAGGTAGAAGCCCCCCATTGTTTTGAGCGGAATGAACCTTACGCCTGGGATCTGCCTCTAGGGCGTCTGGGTCTGCCCCTTTGAGGTCTGTCTGACACAGGAAAGGACCAATTCTTTCTTGGCCAGTGTCTACTAAACCTACGTGGCTGTACTTGTAAAAAATCTTTGACCGTTTGCATAGATTTAGCTTTGTCCTCCATTTTCTTTAACACCTCTTCTGCCTTAACACCAAACAAAGTATCATGCCGTAAAGGTGCATCTAATAATTTAACTTTGACATGATTAGGCAGATTTTGTTCCTTTAACCAAGCAGGTCTCCTAATTACGGAACCTATAACTGCGGCCCTGCAGGAGGCCTCTAAAGAACCAAAACAACATTGCAAAGTATGCTTTCCAACTTGTTCAGCTGCATGCAATAATTCCTGCATTTCTTTGTTTTCTGCACATTCAGAGTTTAACATTTTCTGTTTAAGCAATGCCATGACATGTTGCTGATATTTGAGCATATGAAACTGACAGTTTAAGGCCCTTATAGCCAAGGTAGCAGATGTGTAAACCTTTTTTCCCCCATCTATCCAGTGCCCTAGAATCTCTATCAGAGGGGCTAGGGTTTTTTGCTGCGGAAGCCTTAACTCCTTTGGGACTCTGAGAAATGGTTTCTGGGTCTGCAGCAGGGTTTTTAAAAAGGAATTTATGTGAGTCAGGAAAGTACAGTTGTGTACCTACCATAAATGTAGATGTTCGAGTGTATTCACTGTTGCAGTCATTACAACTGGGTTATCCTGCTGGCAGGCTACCCGCAGTCAGCCTTAATTCCTAAGTCTAGGTCCGGCGTTGGTTGCTGTCGCCTCCTCCCTGATGTCAGTGCGCCAGGGGTATGAAAGATGCAGCCGACGCCATTTTCTTCAGTTTTTCTTGCCCCAGATGTCAGGTGCCCCCAAAAGGGTAGGCTAAAATATGTCAATAAGCATACATGCACTAAGTAACAAGTTTCCTTCATCTATAAGCAAATACACCACATAGGTTGTATAGAAATAGAGAAGAACAGATAAGGTCCAGCAAAGAGAAGGGGGATGGTGGGTGGGTAACCTGAACTGCAACAGTGAATACACTCGAACATCTACATTTATGATAGGTACACAACTGTACTATGTTCATCGTGTTTCACTGTTGCAGTCATTACAATTGGGTTGAATCCCAAAGCTAAGGTTGGGTGGCTGGAACTAAATAGAATTAGGAGCGGCTATGAGCCCCTGCAGAACTGCAGTGGCAAAGTCTGCCCTGGATTTGGAGTAGAGAGGTAAGTGTTACTGCCTTGTAAAAGTATGCACTGAACTCCAGGTTGCAGCCTCTAAAATGTCTTTGGTTGGTACTCCTCTGAGGAAGACTGCTGAAGTGGCTGCTGCTCTGGCTGAATGTGGCCTAATGCCCTAAGGTACAGATTTGCCATGTTGAGAATAGCATAGACGAATGCAGCGACCTATCCACTTTGAAACAGTCTGCTTTGAGATAGCCTTTCCTTGTGATCCTGCAGCATATGCTACCAGTAATTGCTCAGTCTTTCTGAAAGCTTTGGTGCTGTCCAAGTACAAGTGCAGCTGTCTGTGTATGTCCAAAGAATGCATAAGTTTCTCACCCTTATTCTGTGGGTTTGGATAAAAGGTAGGCAAATGAATAATCTGGGTGAGGGCCACACTGGACACTACCTTAGGCATAAAAGTGGGGTTTGTCCTTAGAGAAACCCTATCTGGATGGAAAATGATAAAAGTTTCCGCAGCCATGAGTGCCTATAGCTCTGACTTGTCTTGCAGAGGTTATTGCTAGGAGCAGAGCTGTTTTCCATGATAAAAATTTTATATCAGCTGTAGCGGCTGGCTCAAAAGGAGGCAGAGTGAGTTTTTCCAAGACATAACTGAGGTCCCATGCAGGCATTGGTGATCTCCTTGGAGGCCGTAAGTTTTTGGCTCCTCTGAGGTACTGCCTTAATAATAGATGAGAAAAAAGAGGTGGCTCTGTATTGTAATGAGCTGAAATGGCAAAAGCATGAATCTTAATTGATGAAAAGGATAGGCCTTTGTCCAGCATCTCAGTTAAGTATTGTAAAATCTGAGGGATATTTGGTGCAAACATGTCAATTCCTTGTGTCTGGTTCCAAGCACAGAATCTCTTCCATTTTTCTGCATAAGATTTTCTGGTACTGGGTCTCCTGGCCTCCAAGATAACATCCATAACCGCTTTAGAGAGAGGTGTGTTTTGAATAACTACATTATCCGCCATGCTGCCAGATTTAAGGTCCTGAGTTGGCTGTGCAGGATCTGATTGTTTTGTTGGGTCAGTAATTGAGGAATTTGAGGTAATGTCCATGCTGGGCATGGAGTCAAGTTCCTTAGGATTGGGTACCAGTGCTGGCGGGGCCAGTCTGGAGCAATCAGTATCATTTTTGGCTTCTCTTGTCTGACCTTTAGGAGTACCCTGGGGAGGAGAGGCAGTGGGGGGGAAAGGCGTACACTGTTAAGTTTTTCCAGCTGAAAGATAAAAGCATCCACTTTCCATGCTTGCTTGTGATAATTCCTTGTGCAGAATCTCTGTAGTTGGCAGTTGTGAGGGGAGGCAAATAGATCTATGTCCGGGCGTCCCCAATTCCTTGTTATCATGTTGAAGACTTGTGGATCCAATTTCCACTCGTGGGGATCCATGCGGTTTCTGCTTAGTTCGTCTGCCAGAGTATTTATCTTTCCTGGTAGGAATTGTGCTTGCAGATGTACTTGGTAAGTCAATGCTGTGTCCCACAAAGTCATGGCTTGTCTGCCAAGGGGGTAGGAATGTGTGCCTCTCCCCTGCTTGTTCATGTACCACATGAATGTAGTATTGTCCGCCTGTATCAGTAGTTGTCCTGGATGCAGAAGATACTTGAAGGCTGTCAGGGCATTCTGAACAGCTAGCATCTCTTTCTGATTGATATGTAGATGCATTTGGATTGCGGACCATGAGCACTGAATACATCTTCCTGCCATGTGGGCCCCCCAGGCATAATCTGATGCATCTGTTGTCAATGTTTGCCTGGCTGGGGATATGGTGAATGGCTGCCCCTTGTTGTGGTGACAGGCCTTTGCCCACCATCAAAACTATGTTGTAGACAGGGAATGAGTGTAATTATTGTTTCCAGGCTGTGGCAATGTTGAGCCCAAACACTTTTTAGATACCATTGTAGTTTCCTCATATGCAATCTTGCATATGGAATTAGCAGAATGCAGGAAGCTATGAAGCCCAAAGCCTGCAGAATTTTTCTTTCAGTTAACTGGGTGTTTGCTGCCAACCTTATGAAATAAGTAGTCAGTTGCCTTTGTTTGTCTGGCATGAGATAAGCCATCTGGGCAGTTGTATTTAAACTTGCAACCAGGAATATTATCTCTTGAGAGGGTACAAGTTTTGATTTCTTTTTGTTTACTGTGTACCCTAGGCATGTTAATAATCTTTTTACAAACGGCAGATGCTGTAGTAGTATGTCCTTGTTCTCTGCTTGAATAAGGCAGTCATCCAAGTAAGGATATATTTGTATTCCTCTGTCTGCAAAATGCAATTACTGGTGCCAGGGATTTTGTGATATCCCTGGGTGCAGTAGATAAGCCAAAGGGCAGTGCAGAGAATTGGTAGTGCACTGAGCCAGCTATGAATCTGAGGTATCTTCTGCATGATTGTCCGATTGGGACATGCAGGTATGCCTCTTTTAGGTCTAAAGTTACAAGCCAAGCCTTCTTGCCCAGCATGAGCAGAAGCTGCTGCAAAGTCAACATTTTGAATTTTGGAATATCCAGGTATGTGTTTAGAATAGATAGGTCCAGTATTGGTCTCCAGGCTTTGTCCTTTCTGGGTACAAAGAAAAGTCTTGAGTAAAATCCTTGTCCCCTGCTCTTACTGTGGTACTTGCTGAATGGTCCCTATGTCCATGAGGAATGTTACTTGTTTTTGTGCCTCTGCCCATTGATTTTTTGGCAGGTCTGGCATACCGTTTGGCCTTGGCAGGGTGTGAAAGTGGAACCTATAACCTTGTGACACTATGTTCAAGACCCATTTGTCCTGGGTGATTAGGTGCCAGTTTTGAAAAAAAAGTGCTAGTTTTTCCCCTAAAGGAGCTGCCAGTAGATAAGTGCTTGGCGCTGGCAGGGGGGGAAGTCATTGGGACTGCTTTCTGTATGGCTGTGACTTGTCTTCGCCACTTTTGGAGGTAGAAGCACCCCATTGTTTAGACCTGTATGAGCCTTGGGGCTGGGATCTGCCTCTAGGGCATCTGTATCTGCCTCTTTGTGGCCTGTCTGACACCGGAAAGGACCAATTCTTTGTAGGCCCGTGTCCGCTAAATCTTGGAGGCTGTACCTGTAAGAAATCCTGGACTGTCTGCATAGATTTGGTTTGTCCTCCATTTTCTTCAACACCTCTTCTGCTTTAACACCAAACAAGGTATCATGCTGTAATGGAGCACCTAGTAATTTTGCTATAACATGATCAGGCAGATTCTGTTCCTTTAACCAAGCATGCCTCCTAATGACAGAACCCGTAACAGCGGCTCTGCAGGAGGCCTCCAAAGAATCAAAACCACATTGTAAAGTATGCTTTCCAACTTGTTCAGCTGTATGCAATAAATCCTGCATTTCTTTATTTTCTGCACATTCAGAATTTGTTGACATTTTCTGTTTAAGCAGTGACATTATGTATTGCTGATATTTAAGCATACAAAACTGACAATTTAAAACCCTTATAGCCAAGGTAGCAAAGGTATAAATCTTTTTACCCCATCTGTCCAGTGCCCTGCAATCTCTATCAGAGGGGGTAGGTTTTTTTTTTTTTTTTTTTTTTTTTTACAGTGGAGGCCTTGACCCCCTTGGGACCATGAGAGGTAGTTTCTGGGTCTGCAGCAGGGTTTTTAAAAAGAAATTTGTGGGAGTCTGGAACCCTGTAGTATCTGTCTGGCTTAACAGGAGCTGGAGGTAAGGAGTCAGGAGTCAGACTGGACTCTGAAAATACATCATCTACAATGTCTAGCACAGGGGAAATAGTAACGGGCCTGTGCTGAGGCAGTAAAAGAAAGTCTCTGAGCCTTTTCTTAGATTCTGAATAATCTTGGCTCTCCCAGTGGAAATGCTCCCTCATGGTATGCAGTGTTTCCCCAAAAGAGTAATCCTCGGGTGGAGAAGTGGAGGGGACAGATTCTTCAGCATCAGAATCCTTATAAGGAGGAAGAGAGTATTGCTGATCAGAAGCGGAATCAGAAGAAATGGAAACCTAATCTGAAGATTCATAGTCAGTCTCTTGCCTAGGCCTCTTATCAGGAGGGGGATGGGAACCCCTGATCAAGGTAATCAAGTCTTCGGCCATTTTGAGCATCTGCTTTCTGGGCATGGAGGCCTGTCCACGTGGTTCTTGAGTTTGCTTCTTTAGCTTTGAAGGTGATTTAGTCTTTGAAGTCGGTTTAATGTATAAATGCTTAGGTCTGAATACACCCACAGAAGCCGGTGCCTGCTCAGCGGCTCTGGACCCATCTGAATAGCATCCGAGGCTACAATACCTTGAGTTTCCAGAGGCATAGCAGACTCCACGTGGGAGTCGGTAGAGGCCTGCGACTCTAAAGTAGCGGGCGTCAGGGGTTGCGAAATCAGCTCACTGAGAACCGGCGACTGGCTTAGGAGAAGCTTCGTCGGTTTTGGGCCTCGGTTGTCTATCTTTTTCTTTGCGTTTTTTGTGAACTCCGGTAGTCGGATGGCTATCCGACGACATTTCTGGATAATTAAACCTGCGTTCAAAATAGTTTAATGCAAAATCATACAGACGCTTAATAGTGCATTGGTTAAATCTAGCACAAAACCGACAACCTGAAACATTATGGTCAGGGCCTAGGCAAGGAATACAGTAAGAATTAAAGTCCTTATGAGGTATTTGCTTCCCACAAGAAATACAATTATTACCTTTTTCTGACATCGGTCTGCAGCAAGAAAAAAGTTTTCCCAACGGGGTACGTAGCTTTATAGAATACTTCGGATCTGAAACTCGAACATCTCAGGAGTCGGCCGACCGGCACTTGTGAACTGCTTCTGCTTCGGGCACCGCGCGGCAAGAAAGACTAAAGAAAATGGCGTCGGCCACATCTTTTATACCCCTGACGACCTGACGTCAGGGAAGAGGCGACAGCGGCCGACACAGGACCCAGGACTTTGGAATTCAGGCCGAATGAGGGCAACCTGCCAGCAGGATTAACCAAATGTAATGACTGCAACAGTGAAACACGAAGAACATAGTCTTTCTTACCTATTGCCAGGTGACAAAATTTCAGTCTGACAATTAGAGGAGAGGGCAAAGGCTATGAGCGGTTAGCAAGCTACTTCCTCTGGTAGAGAGTTGGACTCCCTCAGCCCACATTTGCCTATTTAGACCTTGAGCAAGTCACTTAAACTAGGCAGTGTTTTAAGGCAATTGCGAATCTGAGCTAGGCTCCTCAATGTTTTCCTGGACTGTATGCCTAGTAGATGCATATGAAACTATGGCAGATCAACAAATGCATTTTCACGAAGGACACTCTTTACTGTTTTCACTTGAAAAAGTAAAGTTTTTCAACAAAACTTTAAAAAAATCAGCATTTAACAAAGTGTTATTTGTTACAGCCAAGCACACATACCTAAAATAATGTGCACTCTTCAGCCTACTTACCCATACAAGGGGCCATCATTTCCAATTGCAGAAACCATGATGACATTATTAGCTGTCAACTCCCATACCTGCAATATAAAATTACATATTGTGTAATACGTCAACTAGTCGTCAGCACTAAGTATGCACATTTTTTTCAAAAACCTAGAGAGAGGTCTGAAAAAGTACAACTGTGTAAGGTACTCACCATAACAGCAGATGCACAAACACATATATTTTCAATGGACACCTTTATTGACTTAAAGGTTCTTTAAAGGTGACAGTTCCTTGGCAAGCTCTTTTGCTAAGCAGAATATCCTCCCCTCCAGGCAGCAAACTGTGATTCCACTTGCTGACAAAATGTGAAATAGTCAAAGCACCAGCAAGTACGGTTGTGGATATTTACACTTTCCATAACAGACTTTCACACAGAGGCCACTAAATCATAAAGAATTGTGTAAAATCTCACCATAAGCATAGATGTCCTTCTCTGCTATATACTGCAGTATTCATCACATTGAGGAGCTCACCTCTGGCTGACTCGTAAGTCCAGCCAGTATACAAAAGTCTAAACGCTACTGTACGGTACATGCGATGCCACACATCATCTTGCATATGTTGGCCATTAAGAGATGTCTGGTATAAAGTGGACGCCAACACGCACCAACCTCAGAACTGAATGCAGCCATGCATCAGCCTGAGCCTAGGTAAGAAAACATGTCACCAGGGAAACCGGCAAAGATCAGGGGGGAAGGCGAGGGGGGGGGTAAGTAATACTGCTCCATAGGGAAGAGAAAGACATCTATGGTTATGGTAATAATTTTACACAACTATCCAATGTCCTTCTATTCATGTGCTACAGTATTCATCACATTAGGGAGAATGCCAAAGATCATGTTTAAGGAAGACTGGGTGGAGGAGCAGAAGCTGTTTCGACGAAACCTTGTAGAATAGCTCTGGCAAACCCTGCCCTGGATCTGGAGATGACATCTAGTTTATAATATTTAGTGAAAAAATGAAGAAAGGCCCAGGTAGCTGCCTCCGGGATAGAAATAGGAGTTATGTTCTTACCATAACGTTCCATGTTAGTTGTCTTCTTCTCGCCTTCTTCTTGCTGGATGGGTTCGGAGCCGACCTCGGCTCCGACTCGGCCACTCTAAAAGCTCGAGAGTTGGTTCCACCGGCTCGAGGCTCCTCTTATATCCCACAATGCTAGGCGAGAGTTACCTCAGATCTCGTTTGTAAGCTAACCCCAGCTTATAATAGTAACAGAATAACTCTAAACAGAGTCCACCTCTAACAACAGGAAGAAAGAAGGGTGACCTACATCCTGATCCAGGAAATATGCACAACAGCATATGCCTAAGAAAGAGGTGGTAGAAAGAGAGGTCACAATCACAACTCCTCTAGGTCTGTCCAGGCCAGGGGAAGGAGGGTGGGACGAAGAAGAAGGCGAGAAGAAGACAACTAACATGGAACGTTATGGTAAGAACATAACTTCTATATGTTAAGTTGTCTATCTCGCCTTCATTCTTGCTGGATGGGACCGCGTCCCTAGCACCTTGTCCGGGTGGCCTAACGGAACAGACTCCTGAGAACAGTGGAACCAAAGTTAGCTCTATGCCTAGAAGCTAAATCCAACTTATAATGAGAAATGAAAGTGTGAGGAGTAGCCCAAGTAGCCGCTGCACAAATGGTGTCAATAGGCAGTCTGTCTTGGAAGGCTAAAGAAGTAGCCAAAGCTCTGGTGGAATGGGCCTTAGGTTTATTAGGCAGTTTTGGTGTCTAATTTCATATACAAGGGAAATCAAAGATGTTAGCCATCTGGATAATGATACCTTTGAAACTGAAAGTCCCTTTCTGCTTTCCGCATAGGAGACAAACAGCTGATCAGATTTTCTGAATTGTTTTGTTCTATCCAAGTAGTACCTCAATTGACGATGAACATCCAGGCAGTGTAATTTTTGTTCAGACCTATTGAAATATTCTGGAAAAAAGACAGGGAGGTCAATGCTTTGATTTAGATTTGACGTCGAGACCACCTTAGGCAAAAAGGACGGGTTAGTTCGTAAGGATACTCTGTCCTTATGAAACAATAGATAAGGAGGTCGACAGCTGAGTGCTTGAAGCTCTGAAACTCTCCTAGCTGAAGTAATAGCTACCAGAAAAAGAGTCTTCCATGAGAGCAATTTTAAAGAACAGGAGACTGCAGGTTCGAAAGGGGGAAGAATCAAAGAAGCAAGAACTAAATTTAGGTCCCAAGGAGAAGGAGGATTTCTTATAGGAGGTCTGAGAAGAAAAACTCCTTTCAAAAAGGCTTTGCAAAGCTTGTGGGACATTAAGGCAGATTCAGAAATACCCACATGAAAGTTAGAAATAGCTGCCAATTGAACTTTAAGAGTAGAGGGAGATGAACCTGCATGGAAGAGTTCAGCTAGAAATTCAAGGATTATTTGGATGGAAGCAGTGAAAGGATCTATGTCCCTTCCTTGAGCCCAATATGTGAAGCGTTTCCACTTACTCAAATAAATCTTCCGAGTGGAAGATTTATGGGAAGCTATCAAAATATCTCGAACGGAGTGAGATAATTGAGGAAGCCTGGCTAAGGTTGGAACTGGAGGAACCAAGCAGTGAGGTTCAGAGAGGGGAGGGAGCGATGAAACTGACCCGACTGATGGATCAAAAGATCTGGAACTAGGTCCAGATGCCACGGTCGCCCAATAGAAATTGATGTAGAAAGGGGAACCACACCTGTCGAGGCCAGTAAGGAGCAATGAGGATCAATGAGGCCTTCTGAGCGATAGCTTTCTGTATCACTTGAGAGATTAGTGGAAGGAGGAAATGCATACAGAAGTCCCGGGCCAAACTTGGACTAGAGCGCCTCTGCTGGGTTGGCCTGGTAAAGGGAATAGAGTGAAATATTCTCTGCACTTGCTGTTTTGGGGAGTAGCAAAAAGATCGCAGCAAGGCTGACCCCACTTGAGGAAAATTTCTCTCACAACAGAGTCTTTCAGAGACCACTCGTGAGGCATGAGGATAGCTCTGCTCAACTTGTCCGCAATTTGATTGGACTTCCGGGATGTGCGTTATCAGAAACCGCTGAGAAGAAATCGCCCATTGCCACAATCTGAGTGCTTCTACACAGGGGTATGACCTGGTTCTGCCTTGTTTGTTGATGTACCATACTACAGACATATTGTCTGTCTGGATTGCAATCATTCCCAAGGGAAGAGAGTCTTGAAGGGCTTGCAACGCTAAAAGCACTGCTCTCATCTCCAGAACATTTATGTGCAAGTGGCATTCGTTTGGTTGCCATGTGCCCTGGACCGTCCTGCCCCGGTAATGCCCCCACCCGATCAGGGAGGCATCCGGTGTCAGAGTAGCAACCGGAGGGGGTGGAACAAAGGGTCTTCCCAACAAGAGCTGAGGGGAAGACATCCACCACATGAGATGATTTTTGCACACCTGCGTGATCATAATGGTGTGAGACATTGGAAGTTGCTGGTATGACCATTGAGTAAAGAGCATCCATTGAAGGATCCGCATGTGGAATCTGGCTAATGGAAGCAGAGGTATGGCCGCTGCCATAATTCCCAACACTTTCAGAACTAACCTGGCTTTGATTCTGTTGTTGTTGAAAAGGAGTGAGACCAGTTTGTGAATGTCTGTTATTCTCTGATGTGTTAGTCTCGCAGACATGTCTACTGTGTCTAGATTTGCGCCTATGAAAGTAATAGCACGACAAGGCGACAAAACAGACTTTTCGCAATTTATTGAAATGCCTAAGTTTTGACAAATGCGAAAAGTGTAATCCCTGGCCATCAGAAGGAGATGCTTGGTGGGAGCTGTGAGGAGCCAGTCGTCATCTGGAAGGGATTTTTTTGATTGGTTTGGAATGCGAAGAAAGGGGATAGAATAGCCTTCGGAAATGATGGACTGTACCCATTTGTCTTGAGTCAGGGATAGCCAGGCTTCTGGGTACAGTGACAATCTTCCCCCGACTGCCTCCGAAGGTGGGCAGTCGGGCAACACCTCAGGGATGCTGAAAGGGCTTGTCAGAGAAGGCTTCCCGATTGCCCTGGTTCTGCGGACCCCCCCTGCCCCTAGGGTGACGTCTACCATTGTTATTCCCGCCTCTGCCTCTGGCGGGGGAACCGACTCTGCGCGCCAGGCAAAGTCCCTTGAGATTGTTTACGGAACCACATCTTTCCACCTTTCTGGCCTTTGGGGTAAGGCCTAGAAGGAGTAGAAAAACGGACTCGACGGCAGAAAGGGTCTTGCCATCAGTTTCGCACCTAGTCAAGGTTTCTTTCACTTGAGGACCAAAGAGAGATGATCCATCAAACGGGAGTTAGTGAAAGACGCCTTGAAGGGGTCCAAAATTGCATAGCCGCATCCAGGCATGCCTACGTAAGGCCACACCTGTCCCTGCGGCTCTACTCGCCCATCAGCCACGAAGAAAGAAGGCATGGAGGAGTTGGTTATGGAGTTAGTAGCCAGCTGCGTGTTCATCTTATCTTGAAAACCCGCAGCTGTAGGGTCCTTAACATTTCACTCGCTTCTTTGATCAAGTCCCTTTGAAGACGAGTAAATGGCATAGGTAGTTCAGCTTAACGCATGGTAAATGTCGCTGACGAGAACATCCGCTTCCCGTACCTGTCCATGGACCTAGATTCCTTGTTAGGTGGATGGACAGGTACTGAAGGATCAGCTAGCTCCTTCTTAGTGGCAGCAGCTACCACCATAGCATCCACAGAGACTCCTTTTGTCAAGAACTGTTTGTCTGCTGGTGCCGCTATGTACTTGAGGGGGCTCCTGGGAGTGGGGCCCACTGAACCAGGAGCCGCCCATGCCTCCTTAGCAACCACCGGGAGGGGGGGGGCAAGGGGGGGGGGACACCCAGGAGGTGGAAGGGCGAGAGCCAAACGCCTCAAGATACACAGATTCATCCTCCGAAGGTTGAGGGCTGGCCAATTTCCCTCTGCTTCAGGATCTCTAGAATGTCTGCAAATGAGACATCTTCAGAAGGGGAACGGGGGGAACCCCCAGAATCATCTAAATCTGTGTCAGATGTGATGGACTCAGGTGAGTCAATGTGTTTCCTCTTACACTTCCTCTTCCGAGGGGCTCTTCTGCCAAATCAGGAGAGGCCTCGAAGAGGATGAAATCCCACAGGGGTTCCTGAGGAGCTGGCTCTCTGCGGTCCGGGATGAGGGAGTGAGTCGACTTGACCTGAGGCAATCAGAGGGAGGGGCGGACGGAGCCGACTGTGGAGTAGAGCCAGGCTCTAACACACTCCGCATGACCTCAATGCACCCCTGTCAGGCAAAGCCAGAGGTCCCCGCCCGAAGCTAAGAACCTCCCTCGCACCGACAGTGATGGCTCGAGGCCGATGTCGGAGCCGAACTCACCAGCGCCAAGCACCGAGAGGGAGAGGGTCGGACAAGGGTCCGATGCCACTCACCCCTCGGCCGACGAGGGAAGTCCGGCGCCGAGATTCTTCCAAGGAAGAAATCGGAGCACGACGGAGCCAAGACAATTGTATCGGCTCCGACGCTTATTACAGTCTCGGTTCCGACCGACCGCCCGAGCTCAAGAGAGTCAAGGAGGAATATATTGATGGACAGGGGCAGGCATCGACTGATGAGTCGGGCTCTGAAGCATCTGGGCCAGTGCCTCGGACTTAAGAAGTCGACTCACTACCCTCTGAAGGTCATGATCCGCCAGCCTCGATGACCTAGAGGACTGAGATCTTTGGCTCCGCTCACACAGCAGGGGAGATCCTGGAGCCGAATGAACGGAGCCAAGGGATGGTGACCTGGACCTCTTCCTAGTTGTCGGCCCGAAGGTCTGGTCGGAGCCGACACGGAATTTATACCTCGGCTCCAGCCGAGCCGAGGGAACCACAGAAACGGTGGACTGAGACTCAGCGGCGCCGGCCGGAGCCGATGTAGGCAGAGGTTTAGAAACCTTAGGTCTCGCTCAGTTGTCGGAGCCAAGACCTAGATGCCTTAGAGGGCTTCCTGTAGACACAGAAAGGGAATCCTCTGGCTTGAGTAAGCCCCTTAAAATTAACTTATTTTTTCTTTCCTGCAGGACCATGGGGCTGAAGCCATGGCAAACAGCACAGGAGTCCTGCAGGTGCAAAGGTCCCAGACAGTAGACACAAGAAGTGTGAGCGTCTGTCAGAGACATTTTCTGACAGCACGCATCACACTTCTTGAATCCGGAGACCTTTGCTTCTTTAGACATCTCAAAAGGTGTAAACACACACACAGTCACAAACACACACACAGTCACAAACACACTAATTACACCCTGTCTAGTTTAACTTAAAATAAAACCACTAACTAGGTTTTTTAAATTAAGAAAATATAACACACACACTCCACTAGGGAAAGAAAAAGGCCTGTAGGCCCAAGGGAAGAACTTAAAGTTCTTGTGGGAAAAAAACAGGAATTTTTAAGAAAGGGGATAAGAATTCCTCTAAACTAAGGGAAATAAGTATAAATATTAAAATTAAAGGGGTTTTAATACACTAACTTTACAAGAAAAGTCACTTACCAAGAACCGGTAGAAAACCAACACCTCGATAGCTGTAGCGGCAAACGAGATCTGAGGTAACTCTCGCCTAGCATTGTGGGATATAAGGGGAGCCTCGAGCCGGTGGAACCAACTCTCGAGCTTTTAGAGTGGCCGAGTCGGAGCCGAGGTCGGCTCCGAACCCATCCAGCAAGAATGAAGGCGAGATAGACAACTTAACATCAAGGGTTCAAGCTTTTAAAGAAGGCCCCAAAAGGAGACACTACTCTGGCAGAATGTGCCTTCACAAGAGAAGAAGGCAATTACCGTTGTTTGAATAACAGAAGGAAATAGCTTTAGACATCCAGGAAGAGATAGTTTGCTTGGAAAATGGCTGACCCAGGGCACTTGGGTGGTAAGACAAAAAAAGGCGTTCAAATTTACGGACAGGTTTAGTTTTGTCCAGGTAGTTTCCGAGTTGTCTGTGTACATACAAAGTGTGCAGAATCCTCTCATTGGGAGATTGAGGAGAAGAAATCAAGGTGGGAAGGTTGATAGACTGATTAAGGGATAACTCATTAACCACCTTGAGCATAAAGGAGGATTGGTAGGCAAAGATACCCTGTCTCTGTGGTAGACTGAGAAAAGGGATTAGACATCTGAGCTTGCAAGTCAGAGACCCTACTGGTGGAAGTACTGGCCACCACCAGAGCATGTTTTCCATATGCAATGTTGCAGGGAAGAGAAACTTGCTGGCTCAAATGGGGCCAGAGTAAGGTTCTCAAACACAAAATTGAGATCCGAAGGAGGAGGAACTGGCTTCCATTGTGGTCTAATATGAAGAAAGTACAGTTGTGTACACTTACCATAAATGTAGATGTTCGAGTGTATTCACTGTTGCAGTCATTACATTTGGATAATCTGCTTGCAGGCTGCCCTCAGTCGGCCTGATTAACAAAGTCTTGGGTCCTGCGTCGGCTGATGTCCCTTCTTCCATGATGTCAGGTCGTCAGGGGTATAAAACATGCAGCCGACGCAATTACATCAATTTTTCTTGCCCCAGATGTCAGGTGCCCCCTTAATGGGTAGCAATTAAACAAAAAAGTACAATGATATACCTCCAACAAAAAAGCAAATACACCAGAAAGGCTTTTAAGCATAGCAAAAGAAAGTAGAGGTATAGCCAAAAGAAGTCAGGGGGCTGGAGGGAGGGTAACCAGGACTGCAACAGTGAATATACTTGAACATCAACATTTATGGAAAGTGTACACAACTGTACTATTTTCTTTGTGTTTCACTGTTGAAGTCATTACATTTGGGTAGATTCCCAAAGCTATGGTTGGGAGGAGGAGTTTATATAGCATTAGGGCCAGCAATAAGGCCCTGCAAGACAGCAGTGGCAAAGCCAGCTCTGGATTTAGAGAAAATTGGCAAATGATAATGCTTGGTAAAAGTATGTCCAGAACTCCAAGTAGCCGCTTCTAGGATGTCCCTGGTAGGAACACCCCTGAAAAAGGCTGCATAAGTAGATGCAGCCCTGGTGGAGTGAGATCTGTCCTCTGGGGGATAGGTTTTCCATGGTGCTTATAGCAGAAATGAATGCAATGGCTTATCCATTTAGAAATGGTTCGTTTTGAAATAGCCTTCCCCTCTGCTCCTGCAGCAAATGCTACCAGCAGTTGTTCTGATTTTCTTCGAGGTTTGTCCTGTCCAAGTAGAATCTAAGTTGTCTGTGCACATCCAAGGAATGAAGAATCCATTCCCCTTTGTTCTGTGGATTGGGAAAGAAGGTTGGCAAATGAATGGACTGATTAAAAGCCACATTGAATACCACCTTGGGCATGAAGGATGGATTGGTCCTGAGTGACACCCTGTCCGCATGAAAGATGATGAAAGGCTCCACTGCCATAAGAGCCTGTAAATTCAGATATCCTTCTAGCTGAAGTGATTCCTAAAAGGAAAAGTGTTTTCCAAGAATGAAATTTTAAGTCAGCAGTAGCAGCTGGCTCGAAAGGAGGTAGAGTGAGTTTCTCCAATACAAAGTTAAGGTTCCAGGCAGGGGTTGGAGCTCTCCTGGGTGGTCTCAAGTTTTTGGCCCCTCTGAGGTACTGCTTGAGCAGAGGATGAGAGAAGAGGGGAGGTGCTGTGTTATAATGAGCTGAAATGGCTGAGGCATGGATTTTAAATGGAAGAAAAGAACAGGCCCTTGTGAAGCATCTCAGTTAAGTATTGCAAAATCTGAGGTAAACTGGGCGTTGCTGTGCTCATCCCTTGAGATTGGTTCCAGGCACAGAATCTTTTCCATTTTTCAACATAAGATTTTCTAGCACTAGGTCTCCTTGCCTCTAAGATGACAGCCATCACAGGTTTGCTGAGGGATGATAAAGGTGAATTTAAGTGATCAGCCAGGCTGCAAGGTTCAATGTTGGAAGCTGAGGATGCAGAATTTGGTTCTCCTGCTGAGACAGGTGCCATGGGGATAACTGTGACACACTGCGCAGGAGGGGGTACACCAGTGTTGGCATGGCCAGTCTGGAGCAATCAAGATCATCCTTGGTTTGTCCTGCTTGACTTTTAGTAGAACTTTGGAGAGCAGAAGCAGCGGGGGGAAAGCGTAGACTAATAGGTTTTTCCAGCTGAAGGACAGAGCATCCACTTTCCAGGCTTGTTTGTGGGGAGTCCTTGTGCAAAACTTGTCCAACTGGTAGTTCTAGGGGGAGGCAAATAGGTCTATGTCTGGGCTCCCCCATTCGCTTGTCAACATGTTGAAAATCCTTGGTTCCAGTTTCCACTCATGTGGGTCCATGAGGTTTCTGCTTAGTGTATCCATCTGCCAGTGTATTCAATTTTCCTGGCAGGAATTGAGCTTGTAGGTGCACTTTGTAGCTCAAGGCAGTGTTTCACAATGCCATGGCTAGTCTGCAGAGAGGGTAGGAATGTGTACCCCCCCCTGCTTGTTTTTGTACCACATAACCGTGATGTTGTCCGTCTTTACCATTAGTTGTCCTGGAAGAATGTAGTCATTGAAGGCTGACAGAGCATTCTGTACAGCTAACATTTATTTCTGATTGATATATAGGTGCATTTCATTTAGGTTCCATTTGCCCTGAATGCACTTCCCTTCCAGGTGAGCCCCACACGCACAGTCTGATACATCTGTAGTTAGGGTTTAGGTGGCAGGGCGTAGTGTGAATGGTAGTCCCTTGTTTTGGTGGCAGGCCTCTGCCCACCAGAGGAACTCCAGGCATAGGCAAGGTATGATAGGAATCATTGTTTCCAGGCTGTGAGAATGTTGACTCCATAGACTTTTTAGATACCACTGTAGTTTCCTCATATGCAGTCTTGCATATGGAATTAGAAGAATGCAGAAGGCCATGAACCCCAAGGCTTGCAGAATTTGTCTTGCATATAGCAGGGTTTTTGTGGCAACTTGTTTGAAGTAGGTTACCAAATGAATTTGATTTTCTGGGGTGAGGTAAGCCATCTGGGCAGTTGTATTCAAGCTTGCACCTAGGAATGCAATTTGTTGACAGATTCCCTGACTGGGATGCGCAGGTATGCTTCTTTCAAATCTAGTTTTGCCAACCAGGCGTCTGTGCCTAGCACAGGAAGTAATTGGTGAAGAGTCAGCATCTTGAATTTTGGAATCTCCAGAAAGGTGTTTAGAGTAGACCGGTCCAGGATTGGACGCCATGATTTGTCTTTTCTGGGTACCAGAAAAAGTCTGGAGTAGAAACCTTGTTCCTTTTCCTCTTCTAGTACCAGGTGAATAGCCCCCATACTTAAGAGGGAAAGTACTTGTTTTTGAGCCTCTGCCCACTGATTTAGGGCCAGGTCTGGCCACCCATTTGGTGTCGGCAACGTGTGGAAATGAAATCCGTATCCCTGGGACAGTATATTTAAAACCCATTTGTCCTGGGTTATGAGTTTCCAGATCTTTGCATGAAGAGCAATCTTTCCCCCCAAAGGGGCGGTCAAAAGATAAGTGCTGGGGAATTTTAAAAGGAAGTCATAGAGACGGTTTACCATAGGGGGGTGTCTTGTTATTTCCAGATTTCAAAGTGGAGGCCCCCCACTGCTTAGTTCTGCGAGTCCACTGGGACTGAAACCTGGGTTTTTTGCTGTGTCTGGGTTTGACTTGAGAGGACCTGGAAGGGACTGGAAAGAACCAATTCTTAGTAGGCCAGTGCCTACTAAATGTCGGAGGTTGCACTTTTAAAAAATCTTTAACAGTTTGCATAGATTTAGCTTTATCTTCCATCTTTTTAAGAACTTCTTCAGTCTTGTTGCCAAACAGGCGGTCCTGATTTAAGGGAGCATCCAACAATTTAGCTTTAACATGATCAGGAAAAGATTGCTCCTTAAGCCAAGCATGCCTTCTTAGCACAGACCCAGTAACCGCAATCCCTGCGAGAGGCCTCTAAAGAATCAAAACCACATTGCAAAGTATGTTTTCCAACTGGTTCAGCAGAATGCATTAATTCCTGTAAATCTTTATTTTCCACACAGTCAGGAATCACCATAATTTTCTGTTTAAGCAGTCCAATAATATGTTGTTGATATTTTAACATATGAAACTGACAATTTAAAGCTCTGACTGCCAAGGTTGCAGAAGTATAAACATTTTTACCCCATCTACTCCCCCTACCCCAACCACTCCCCCTACTGTCCACTAACTTCCTGTACCTCTAAGATCAAACGGAATATGACACCACCCAGGAAGCTTATCATACTAACTCTTTTTCCCCTCCTACTCGTCCCTTACCTAGCTACCCTATATGAAACCTGGTCTTACATAGGCTTCCACCACCCAGGCTACCAAACCAACCCCTCCCCCATAATTAACAACAGAGGCCATGACTCAACTCCCTACTCACCCACCTTGTTAGAACTCGAACGCTATGTAATTATCAAACCTACCAATATTAGGCCAAATGATAAACATTATTACAAACTTCTACTCAAAGCCCTCAAATTCATTACCACTCTGAATCACAGACTAGCCACAGATGGTGATATCCACCCCAACCCTGGCCCTTCCCTCCACTCAATTCTAATTCCACCCTATCCTCCCTCCACTTCTCAATCTAAACTCTAGACCCTTTAACTCTCTTCTGACCTGTCATCTAAACATCAGAAGTGTAAACAATAAGATTCACAACCTACATGCCCTTTTAGCTACTTGTTCCCCAGACCTACTATGTCTCACAGAAACCTGGCTTAAACCAAGTACGAAAAGACACACAGATAATCCCACGGGGGTATGATAAACAAAGAGCAGCCCGAATAACTCATAAAGGTGGCGGTGTAGCCATACTCTACAAAATACATTACAAATCTCCCTTGCCTCTCCACAACCCCTCCTAACAAACAATGCCGAAATTCTACTTGTAAAACTTCAACCAAACAAACATAAAAGCATAAATATAGCATGTATTTACATCCCCCCAGGCAACAATAATAACAAAACCTTAGAGGACTTTCTCCACTGGTTAACTCAAACTCACCCCCAGGAATCCATAGTGTTAGGTGACTTCAACATCGATTGGAATTCCTTCTCATCTAGCTCCCCATCTAGCAGCATAAATCTACATGGCTTTTCTCAGCTCATATCATCTCCTACCAGACTAGGCAAACTCCAAAACAAAGACAGCATCCTGGACTGGATCCTTACTAATAAAGATCCTGACCAGTACTCAGCAGGTACTCACCCAGAGGACATGAGTGATCACTTACTCACCTATGTTATCAAATTCAAGAAAATCACCCCCCTTCTTACAACCATAAAAAAAATCAGGAACAATAATAAATTCAACGCCTCCATTTTTCAAACTGAACTTAAAGCCCACAACTGGACAATACTCAAGTCTCTTCCTCTTGAAGAGGCAGTTATCTACTTCAACACCACCTTCCTCAAGATTCTAGATTCCCATGCTCCAATACGGTCCATTAGAACTAAAACCAAAAAGTACAGTTTTGTACCTACCATAAATGTAGATGTCCGAACTGGATAGCATCTGCAGTCATAACAACTGGGTTGTCCTGTCGTCAGGCAGCCCTTCAGTCGGCCGGATTCCAAAGTCCGGGTCCGGCTTCGGCTGATGTCGCACTTCACCCGACGTCATCTCTGTTGGTCTTCGGGTATAAAGGCATCAGCCGACGCCATTTTCCTCAGTGTTTCTTGCCCCAGATGCCAGTAGCCCTCTTGGAGGCTAAAATTTGGATAGATGCCAATGTTTCCAAAAAGATAGAGGTAAACACAAAAATAAGCATGTATGTACACATATATACAAACAAATACACCATAAAAGACTCCCCCCCCCCCACCAGCTAGCTATTAGGAGGGTAAACACCCTAGGAGTACCACAGAGGGGAAGGAGGGAGGGTAATCCTGACTGCAGATGCTATCCAGTTCGGACATCTACATTTATGGTAGGTACAAAACTGTACTATGTCCTTCATGGATGCATCTGCAGTCATAACAACTGGGTAGAATACCATAGCCAACTAGGGGAGGAGGATAAAACTAGATTATGGTGTGTTTAGGATCCCTTGCAGTACAGCAGTGGCAAACCCTGCTCGGGATCTGGAACAAAGAGGCAAATTATAATGCTTGGCAAATGTATGCACGGAGGTCCAAGTAGCCGCCTCAATAATGTCTTTGGTTGCCACTCCTCGTAAGAAGGCTGTGGTAGTGGCTGTTGCCCTTGTAGAATGAGGTCTTATGTTCTGTGGAATTGGTTTTGCATGGAAGGAGTAACAGAATCGTATGCAATTTCCTATCCATTTGGAGATTGTCTGTTTGGAAATAGCTTTTCCTTCCCTTCCTGTTGCATAGGCTACAAAAAGTTGGTCAGTCTTTCTGCTACTTTTTGTTCTGTCCAAGTAGTAGCGTAGCTGTCTATGTACATCCAAGGTATGCAGTATTCTTTCCCCTCTGTTTTGTGGGTTGGGAAAGAAGGTAGGTAGGTGGATTGCCTGGTTTAAAGACACTCTGGATACTACCTTAGGCATAAATGTAGGATTAGTCCTCATGGACACTCTATCTTGGTGGAAGATTAGGAAGGGTTGCACTGCCATTAAGGCCTGTAGTTCTGAAACCCTCCTTGCTGAAGTAATTGCCAGTAGGAAAGCAGTTTTCCATGACAGGTGTTGTAGGTCTGCTGTTGCTGCTGGTTCAAAGGGTGATAGTGTCAACTTTTCCAGCACAAAGTTTAAGTCCCAAGCTGGTAATGGTGGTTTCCTTGGAGGTTTTACATTCTTGATTCCTCTGAGGAACTGCCTGAGCAAAGGGTGCGAAAAAACAGGTGGATCAAAGCTGTATTCTGCTGAAATAGCTGATGCATGTATCTTGATGGAGGAGTAGGACAGGCCTGAATGAAGAAGTTCGGCCAGATACTCCAGAATGTTAGGCATATCTATGTTTGACACATCTTTTCCTCTTTCAGTACTCCAAATGACAAACCTTTTCCATTTTCCAGCATAGTTCCTTCTTGTTGAAGGTCTGCTTGCTTCAAGAATAATGTCTTTAACTCTTTGTGAAAGTTCTGGATTAGCTGCTGCTATGTGATGTTCCATGCAGTCAGTTGCAACGTTTTTAGGTTAGGATGTATGATGCTGTAGTTGTTCTGAGTTAACATCAAAGGCATCAGGGGTATTGGCCACATATTGTTCCGAGACATGCTCCTCAGCAGTGGGTACCAGTGTTGTCTTGGCCAGTTTGGAGTTATCAGGATTATCCTTGGACGTTCTTCCTTGATTTTTAGTAATACTTTGTGTATCAAGGGAAGAGGTGGGAATGCATATGCTGTTAGGCCTTTCCAGCTGAAGGAGAGCGAATCCACTTTCCATGCTAGTGGGTGGAATGTCCTTGTGCAAAATTTTTTGAGCTGGTGATTGAGAGGTGATGCGAATAGATCTATATGAGGCATTCCCCATTTCTTTGAGATGGTCCTGAAGATGTCCGGGTGCAGCTTCCATTCGTGGGCATCCGATGTGGTTCTGCTTAATATGTCTGCTAGAGTATTTTCTTTTCCCGGTACAAATATTGCCTGTAACTGGATGTTGTAGCTGAGTGCCAGGTTCCACAGCTCCAAAGTCATTCTGCATAGGGGGTATGAATGAGTGCCTCCCTGTTTGTTGATGTACCACATGACTGTGGTGTTGTCTGTCCTTATCATCAACTGGCCTTCTTTGAGAAATGGTCTGAACTTTTGGATTGCCAGTTTTACTGCCAGCATTTCTTTTAGGTTGATGTGCAGGTGAAGTTGATCCTGTGTCCACAATCCTTGCACGCATTTGTCCAGCATGTGGGCCCCTCATCCTAGGTCTGAAGCGTCTGTTGTGATGGTCTGGCTTGCTTGACATCTGCGAAAGGGTAGCCCTGGGTTTGACTGGCATGCCTGAGCCCACCATAGGAACTCCTGTTTTAAGCATGGAATTAGTGGGATTTCTGTTTCTAGGCTGTGTCTGTGTTGGGACCATAAATTCTTTAGGTACCACTGTAGTTTTCTCATATGCAGTCTGGCAAGTGGGACCAAGATTATGCATGATGCCATGAAGCCCAAGGCCTGCAGTACTTTTCTTGCTGTTAACTTGTTCAGTTTTGTTAGTGCCAAGAAGTAAAGAGGGAGTTCTTTTTGTTTTTCTGTAGTTAGGAATGCCATTTATTTTACTGTGTCCAATTCCGCGCCCAAGAATGTCCTTGTTTGGGATGGTATCAGCCTTGACTTTTGCAAATTGACTGTGTATCCCAGTGCTTGTAGCAAGTAAATGACCCTTTGTAAATCTGTTGTCAGCTTGCTTTTGTTGTCCCCTTGTAGCAGGCAGTCGTCCAGGTATGGGTAAATTTGAATTCCCTGTAGTCTGCAATGGGCGATTACTGATGCCAGGCATTTTGTGAATACTCTGGGCGCAGTAGATAAGCCAAAGGGCAATGCTGAGAACTGATAGTGCTCTGATCCTGCAAGAAATCTGAGGTATCTTCTGCAGATTGGTCGAATGGGGACGTGCAGGTATGCCTCCTTGAGATCTAGAGTTACCAGCCAACACTCCTTGCCCAGCATGGGAAGAAGTTGCTGTAGGGTCAGCATTTTGAACTTTGGGACAATGATGTATGTATTTAAGGTGGACAGGTCGAGAATTGGTCTCCAACTTTTTTCCTTTCTTGGAACTAGGAATAGTCTGGAGTACAGCCCCTTTCCTTGCTCTGCTGTTGGCACTCTTTCCACAGCTCTCATGTTTACTAACTGTATTATCTGTTGTAGAGCCTCTGTTTTTTGATTTGGAGGTAGATTTGGCATTCCTCTTTTGACTGGTAAAGTGTGGAAGTGGAACCGGTAACCTTGATCTATGGTTTGTAAAATCCACTTGTCTTTTGTTATATAGTGCCAGTTCTTTGAAAATAAGGTTAACTTTCCGCCTAGAGGAGCTGCTATTTGTTCCCTGGTAGGCGGGTTTAGGGTTAAGTCACTGTGGTTGTGTTGATGTAGTGGCAATGGTTGTATCTGTGCCTCTGTTGTTACCTTGCCACTGTCGTCCTCTGTAGGCACCTCCTCTGGATTGGTTTCTGCCTCTGGAACGTCTATTCCTGCCCCTTTGAGATCTTGTGGAGTCAGGAAAGGACCAATTTTTGGCAGGCCAGTTCCTGCTAAACCTTGGGAGTTGAACCTGCAAGAAATCTTTAACCGTTTGAACAGATTTTGCCTTTTCTTCCATTTTCTTCATAACCTGCTGGGCAGGTGTACCAAACAAACTTGTCTTATCCATAGGAGCATCTAGCAACTTTGCTTTTACATGATCCGGTAAAGCTTGCTCCTATAGCCATGCATGCCTTCTTATCACTGTGCCAGTCATGGCTGATCTAAATGAAGCCTCCAGTGCATCATAGCCACATTTTAAGGAATGGTTACTAACCTGTTGTATGTTATTTACCATTTCTAATACATATTTCTTATCAAGAGATTCATCAGTGGTTAGCTTTTTAGTTAACTGATCAAGCATAAACTCTTGGTATTGTATCATGTGAAATTGACAGTTTAAGGCTCTAGCTGAGAGAGTAGCTGAAGTGTAGACCTTTTTGCCCCATCTGTCTAATGACCTTGCTTCCCTTTCAGAAGGAATAGGGTTTTTAGCTATGGTCGCGGCTACTGCCTTGGGACCCTGGGATATAGTTTTGGGGTCTGCAAGTGGGGCCTTGTAAAGGTGGTGATGAGTGTCTGGCACCCTGTAAAATCTGTCTGGTTTGGCAGGGGCTGGAGGTAAAGAATCTGGTGCGAGCAGACATCATTGAAAGCATCATCCACTACAGAGAGAACAGGAGGTATAGCTAAGGGCCTGTGCTGTGGAAGGTGCAGAAAGGTCCTACTTCTGGAGTCTGAAAAATCCTGTTGCTGCCATTGGAACTGCTCTCGCATGGCATGTAAGGTTTCCCCAAAGGAGAATTCTTCTGGTGGGGAAGCAGCTGGAATGGATTCTTCAGCATCAGAGTCTTCAAAATTGGAGAAAGGAGCCTCTGGCTGGTCAGTTATGTCTGATTCATCTGCAGAATCATCAGATGACACTGGCTCAGGGGGCTCTGCCCTAGGTCTCTTCTCTGGGGGCTGAGAGGCCCTGTCTGGGTGAGATTGAGATCCTCTAATTAATGAAATTAAATCTTCTGCCAAAGTAAGCATTTGAGAACTAGAGGAGGGCCTAGTTGTAGGGGGTTTAACAGGCACTGTTTTAGTAGTCTTGGCTGCTTTAGCCCTGGCGAAGGCCTTAATGGACATGGTTGCTGGAGGCCTAGCAGCACCACGTGCTGGGGTAGAGACATCCAAGGGAATGGTGTCTGATAAGTCAGTGGCAACCACCGTAGTGGTTAAAAATTCTGAGGCCGATTCAAGAGTGGTAGCAGGGGCCTCAGTTGTAGAGATAGATTCAGCTGTACTTTGATCAGTTTTCTCGGTTTCGGCCGAAACCGAGACACTCGCGGTTTGCTTAACCATGGTTTCGGCCGAAACCGCGGACCGCGAGTGTCGGTCTTTATCTTTGCGTTTTTTGGCAGAATGGGAAGTCGGAGGATCCGACGGCATAATGTACGCAAAATCAGAACCGAAAAACTGTTCAGCAAACTCCGACCGACGCCTAAGCGTTCGTCGGTTGAAAGAAGCACAGGCCGAACAGGCTGCTACGTCGTGGGCTGGGCCTAAACAAGGCAGACAATAAGAGTGGAAATCTTTATGAGGTATTTGTTTCCCACAGGTTAAACAATTATTAACTTTTTCTGACATCGGCTGAGGCAAGAAAGAGTCCCCAACGGGGTACTTAGCTTTAGAAGTCTTCCGGTAGAAGTAATCTCTGGATCCGACCGACCGGCACTTGCGAACAGCTTCTGCTTCGGGCGCCACGCGGCAAGAAAGACTGAGGAAAATGGCGTCGGCTGATGCCTTTATACCCGAAGACCAACAGAGATGACGTCGGGTGAAGTGCGACATCAGCCGAAGCCGGACCCGGACTTTGGAATCCGGCCGACTGAAGGGCTGCCTGACGACAGGACAACCCAGTTGTTATGACTGCAGATGCATCCATGAAGGACATCCGCACCATGGCTCTCTAAGGAAACAAAATCCAAAATCCTATCTAGAAACAAGATGTGGGTCACATGGCGTACCTAAAGACCCACACTCCCACCAAACCTTCCGGCAACTTAGAAATGAAACTAAAAGAATGATCTTAAATGATAAAAAAAACTTCTTCCTCCACCTCCAACACAAACACCTTAATAATCCACAAAAATTCTGGGCAGGCTTAAACAAGCTCCTGCACCCAGGCCAGGCAACCACCCCCACTCCAACAACTTGCAAACAACAGTGCCCTGTAAACATTGCTAACCCATTCAATAGTTTCTTCACAGAAACTATACAATCCCTGGCCACACAATTCAAACAAACAACCAGCCCAATCCACTACCCATGCCAGGAGAATACTACAACTACATCAGATCATCTATTTACCTTCGATCCAGTACCCATATCCTCTATAACATCTCTTCTTAAAAAACTAAAACCCACTAAGCTAGCAGCTGACCTTCTCCCAGCTGAGTTTCTGCAAAAAGCAGCTGAGGCCATTTCCTATCCCGTCTCCATAATCATAAACCGTACCTTGTCAGAAGCCTTCATCCACTCCATATGGAAAATGTCCCACATTATTCCTCTCCATAAAGGTGGTAGCTCACTAGAGCTAACCAACTACAGACCTATAGCTATACTCTCACCCCTGGCCAAAATTATGGAAAAGTGTGTCCACAAACAACTGATGGAACATCTCACCAAAAATAAAATTCTAGCCAACTCCCAACATGGCTTCAGGCCAAATCACAGTACCACATCAGCCCTACTATCCTTTTCTAATACCATCAATAACTTCAGAAACAATAATAAACTATCATCTGCTCTTTTCTTAGACCTCTCCAAGGCCTTTGATATGGTGAACCACATTCAACTCTTCCATATATTAAAAAAACTATCACTCGGCAATTCCACGCTGAAATGGTTCCAATCCTACCTGTCCAATAGGCAACAGGCTGTTCTATGGCAGGACAAATTATCCACATGCCTACCTGTTACACTTGGAGTTCCCCAAGGATCTATTCTTGGCCCTCTTCTCTTCACCATCTTTGTTAATGACCTGCCCACAATCACCCCCATGCCACATGCATTCAATATGCAGATGATTTCACTATCATCAGCACTGCCTCCAACCTGGCAGACCTCACTGCTTCAACCCAAGACACCTACAACCTAATAGAAAAATGGTTCTCAAGTCGTCAACTAGTTCTCAACCCCAACAAAACAAAACTACTTACTTTCTCACCCACTAACAAGACTCTTCCCCCCACCTTCTCTATTACATCCTCCAATGGAATCACTATATCACCAGAAGCTCACACAAAGCTATTAGGTGTTACCACTGATAACTCCCTTAAATTTGACACCCATTTCAATCTTACCATCAAAACCGTCAATAAAAAGCTTGGCTCTCTCTATAAAGTAAAACACTTTCTCACTCCTCACGCTAAAATTACAATTGCCAGCACACACCTACTATCAACTCTTTTCTATGCCTCCCCCCTCTTTACAAACCTAAACAAGACAACCCTTAACAAAGTTGCTTCTTGTTACAATCACATAGCTAGATTTGCCACAAATTCCACCTTTAGAACGCACCACTGCACTAACTTGAAGCAACTAGGGTGGTTAGAGTTTTCCAGCCAACTCCATTTCAAACAACTCAAAACGGCTCACCAGATACTGTATCACCCAGAGAAAACACCAGCTCTGAAAAACATCACTCACCTCTATATTAACCTGCAATCTTTACGCTCCTCCAATAAGATCTTAGCTCAAACTACCAAAGCCAATAATTCTGCTGGGGATTCTCTATTATCAAACTTTGTAGGTAAAATGTGGAACTCCCTACCGACCATGCTCACCTCAGAACCTCACTCCTACAATTCAAAAAAAGCTTAAACCCCATCTCAATACTCTCTGGCAATGTCCCTGTTCCAAACCTGATTAACCACTATCATTTACCCTTCTCTTACCTCACTATCCTTAACCGCTTTTTAACAAGGCGCCTTGCCTTTGTAACTGACCTATGTTTTTTTTTAGATGCTGCTGTTATTTTTTTCCCAAGATGTGATGTATCTTTATATTGTATTTAGAACTCAACTATCTTCCTTTTTTGCATTAACAATGTTCATATGTCTGTTATGTACCTGGAGCTTTTCTCCCCGGGCCTCCGCTGAAAATGGACATGTATCCAGTCGGACTCTCCCGGTTAACAAATGTAAAATAAAATAAATAAAATAAATAAATCTATCCAGCGCCCTGGAGTCTCTATCAGAAGAGGTAGGATTTTTAGCAGTAGAAGCCTTAATGCCATTGGGTCCCTGAGAAATAGTCTCTGTATCTGCAACAGGATTTCTGAAAAGAAACTTGTGGGAGTCAGGAACTCTATAGTATCTGTCAGGTTTACTAGGAGTAATAGGCAGGGAATCAGGGGCCAAACTGGATTCCGAGAACACATCAACAATGTCTAGTACAGGCGGTGTATCCAAAGGTCTATGCTGAGGTAGGAGGAGGAAATCCCCAAGACTCTTTTTTGAATTAGAAAATTGCTGGCTTTCCCAGTGGAAATGCTCCCTTAAAGTATGTAAAGTTTCCCCAAAAGAAAAATCCTCAGGAGGGGAAGCAGAGGGAATGGAATCCTCTGCACCAGAATCCTCATAAGTAGGTATGGACAAATCCAGGTCATCAGAAGAGTCAGAAGAAACAGAATCCTGATTAGAAGATTCATAATCAAGCTCAGCCCTAGGCCTCTTGGGGGGGGGGGTGACTACCCCTGATTAGAGTTATTAGATCTTCAGCCATTTTAATCATTTGTTTTTTAGGCATAGGAGCCTGAGCATGTGGCATGGGCATCTGTTTTTTAGACATGGATCAAGATTTAGGCCTTAGTAATGAAAGAGGTGTCGATTTAATATGCAAGTCTGTAGGCCCAAATACACTCTCAGAAGCCGGTGCCTGCACAGCTGCTCCAGACCAATCCAAGGTAGAGACATCCACTGGTTCCATAGTTGAAGTATCTCGCGGCATACCGGACTCCAAATGGGTCTCAGTAGAGGCCTGCGAATCAGAAGTAACAGGTATCAGGGGCTGTGAAAGTGCCTGAGTACCGGTGAACTGGCGACTGGCTTAGGAGAAGCGTCATCAGCAGTTTTGGACCTTGGCGGCCTGTCTCTGTCTTTATCTTTGCGTTTTTTCGGAATCCCAGTAGTCGGATGGCTAACAGACATTTCTGGATAATTAAACAGAGAATCGAAATTTTTAGAGGCCAAAATATACCGACGACGGGTAGTGTGCTGATTAAATAATGTACAAAACCGACAGCAAGGTACATCGTGGTCAGGGCCTAGGCAAGGAATACAGTACGAATGAAAATCTTTATGAAGTATTTACTTTCCAAAAGTAATGCAATTATTAACTTTTACTGACATCGGAAAGGAGCAAGAAAAAGTTTCCCCAATGGGTTACTTAGCCTTAAGTTGAAGACTTCGTTTGTGAAACTCGAAAATGAAAATTTCAGGAGTCGGTCGACCGGCACTTGTGAACTGCTTCTGCTTCGGGCACCACATGGCAAGAGTGATGTAATGGCGTCAGCTGCATGTTTTATACAACTGACGACCTGACGTCATGGAAGAAGGGACAGCAACTGACGCAGGACCCAAGACTTTGTTAATCAAGCCGACTAAGGGCAACTTGCAAGCAGATTACCCAAATGTAATGACTGCAACAGTGAAACACGAAGAAAAAGAAGTTATGTACTCACCATAACATTCCATGGTGGTAGTCAATCTCACCCTTCATTTTTACATATGGGTTCAGAGCCGTGGCTAAGCAGGTATACCATGGTGCACCTGTGCAACCCCCAGATCTTGTTTGCTGCTCACTAGTGATAGAAAGAGCTAGAAAGAAACCCTTATCCAACAAACCAATGCTAAAGGGTCGCTAACCAAGAAATTTATAACATTACCTCCAGATCTTCCAGGATGGGGGCAGGAGGAAGGGTTGGTAAAAATTAAGGGTGAGATGGACTACCAACATGGAACATTATGGTGAGTACGTAACTTCTTTGTTAGGTAGTCCAATCTCACCTTCATTTTTACATATGGGACAGCGTCCTTAGAGCCTTCTTCTTGGGTGGCTCATTGGAAGATACTCCTGAGCACCATGGAGCCAAAGGTTGCTCGACCCCTAGAAGCCAAATCCAACTTATAATGAGTAATGAAGGTGTGAGGGGTAGCCCACATAGCTGCTGCACAGATATGATCAACTGGTACCCTGGCTTGGAATGCTGCAGAGGTAGACAGAGACCTGGTAGAGTGAGCCTTGATCCTGTGGAGTAAGGGTCTTCCCTCCGAGCTGTAGATGTAAGCTATGCAACTCGAAATCCAGTTAGACAATGTCACCTTAGAAACTAGTAAGCACAATCTGGAATCAGAAAAGGAAACGAACAACTGGTCTGACTTCCGAAATTCTTTGGTCCGTTGCAAATGGAAATGCAGCAGTCAACATCCAACTGGTGAAAAAGATATTCCGCTGCATTGTTATGATTGGGAAAGGAGAGTGGAAGCTCAATGGACTGGTTCAATGTGGCAGGAGAACAAACTTTGGGAACAAACGAAGGATTGGTACGTAAAGAAACCCTGTCTTTATGAAAAACTAAATAAGGTGGCTTAATAGACAGGGCATGTAGCTCAGAAATACGTCTGGCTGATGTAACAGCTACCAAAAACACAGTCTTCCAAGACAAGTACTTTAAGGAAACTGAATGAGACTGTTCAAAAGGAAGGGATGTTAGTTTGGACAACACAAAATTTAAGTCCCAAGAAGCGACAGTTTCCTGTAAAGGTTGTCTCAGCAAGGTGGCTCCTCTCAAGAAAGTTTTACATAACCTATGCAACATAAGGTTAACATTGGGAAATCCCAAATAAAAATGTGATATAGCCGCCAATTGTACTTTGATGGTGGCTGCGGCAGATCCCTGCTGAAAAAGCTCCAAAAAAAATTACAGAATTACGGGAACGGGAGCGGTGTAAGGGTCCACTTTCATTTTCTGTGCCCAAATAGAAAACCTTTTCCACTTACTGTCATACAGCCTTCTGGTTGATGGTTTATGTGAGGATAAAAGAATATGGGACACTGATGATGAAACATCATGAAGCCTGACTAGAGATGAAACTGGATCAGCCAAGTTGTCAATTTGAGGGTGTGGAGAGAGGGGTGTAGCAAACCCGACATGTGGGTCAATAGATCTGGAACTGGGTCCAGGATCCAAGGATCGTCCAGGAGAAGAGGCTCGAGGAAGGGAAACCAGACCTGACGAGGCCAGTAAGGAGCAATGAGGATCAACTTGCTTCCCAGTCGGTTGGCTTTCTGTATCACTTTGGGGTAAGAGGGAATGGAGGAAAGGCACAGAGAAGTTTCATGGGCCAATCATGTACCAGAGCATCTCTGGGTGCTTCCCCCGGAAGGGGAATTAGGGAAAAATAACTGCTGCACTTGGCATTGACTGGACTGGCAAAAAGGTCACAGCAAGGTTGCCCCCATTTTTGGAAAATCTGTTCCACTATTTCCCATTTCAGAGACCACTCGTGGGGTAGCAGGATTGGCCGGCTCAGCTTGTCGGCTATCATGTTAATTGCCCCCGGAATGTGCGTTGCCACCAGAAAGCACTGGGAAGAAATTGCCCATTCCCAAACTCGCATGGCCTCGCGACAGAGTGGGTAAGATCTGGTACCGCCCTGTTTGTTGATATACCACACAACCGACATGTTGTCAGATTGTATCGCAATCGTCCCTGGAGGAAGAAGGTCCTGAAGTGCTTGCAAAGCCAGAAGCACCGCTCTCATCTCCAGAACGTTGATATGCAGATGAGCCTCGTGTTCTTGCCATGTGCCGTGGACAGTCCTGTCCAGATAATGCCCCCCCCCCACCCGACCTGGGAGGCATCCGTGGTCACAGTGGCAACGGGTTGGACAGGCACAAAGGGAGCTCCCATGAACAAGCTGTTGGGGGCTATCCACCAACGAAGGTCCTTTCTGCATGATTCTGTCAGCAGAATAGAGTGATTAAGCGGGAGCTATTGGAACGACCACTGGGAGAACAGGAGCCATTGAAGGATTCAAATATGCAACCTGGCTAAAGGTATTAACAGAATGGTCGAGGCCATCATTCCAAGAAGCTGAAAAATCCACTTTGCTTTGACATTCCGAAGTGGGAGAAGTCGCTGAACTTGTGAGATGAGGTTTTGTGCTCTTTCGGCGGGAAGACGAACTGTCATATCCACTGTGTCTACCTCTGCGCCTATAAAAATCACAGATTGCGAGGGCAGTAATGCAGATTTTTCCCAATTTATGGAGATCCCTAGTTGAGCACAAAGCTGGATGGTGGTGTCCCTGTTTTGGAGAAGTAGATGCCTGGTGGGGGCAGTCTGGAGCCAGTCGTCCAAATATGGAAACACCTGGAATCCCTGACATCTCAGGTGAGTTGTCACTACTGCCATGCATTTGGTGAACACCCTGGGGGCTGTGTTGAGACCAAAGGGCAGAGCATGAAACTGATGATGGCTGGCTCCCATCCAAAAGCGCAGATACCTCCTTGATGCCTTGTCCATTTTTATACGGTAGTAGGCGTCTTGGAGATCTAGAGAGCACATCCAATAGTCTTTCCCTAACAACGGCAGTATCTACTGCAGTGTTACTATCCGAAACTTATTTTTCACGGATTTGTTTAATCTGCTGAGGTCCAATATTGGCCTCCAGTTCGTTTTAGGACTAAAAAGAACCTGGAGTAAGTTCCGGATCCTATCTGGTCTGCTGGCACGGGCTGGATGACTCTTTTTGAGAGCAACTTGTTGATCTCCACAGTTGCCTGATCCCTGTGATTGCACAACTAAAAGAAACTAAAACTAATGAAACGAAAAACAGTGCCCAAACGAGTCCAAAGTTAAAAATGTAACGCAATTTATTTAGCACAAGTAAACAAGCGTTTTCGCTCCTGATACAACAGGAGCTTCATCAGCATAAAAGAGCGCAAGCTCAACATATTTAATTCCAGCAAAGTTGAGACACCCTACTATTTGCTTGATCTAACTGCACATAACTTGATGTTGATATTGACATATATTTTTTTGTGTACATTTATTACGCATCTTATTGTTGTTTTTAAAAACATTTAGGTACACGAGATAATCTGCTTGTTTGCACCTTAATGGTTTAATTAGTGTGACATCTACAGTACGTCACCTTTTAAATATGTTGAGCTTGCGCTCTTTTATGCTGATGAAGCTCCTGTTGTATCAGGAGCGAAAACGCTTGTTTACTTGTGCTAAATAAATTGCGTTACATTTTTTAACTTTGGACTCGTTTGGGCACTGTTTTTCGTTTCATTAGTTTTAGTTTCTTTTAGTTGTGCAGCATGTCTTCCGGTGCACCATCGAGTCCGGGTTCACCAAACATCTTCGGCACTAATAGTGCAGACAACCTTAAGGATCAAGCAAACATTCAGGCGCTCATGGTAACGCTTTCTCAACGGCTGGATGCTATTAACTCCCGTTTGGATCATTTCGAGAGTGTTACTGTTAACCTAGCTAGGACTAACGGTTCCGCTCTGCTGGATGGTAGTCGCCTGTTGCCTGGAGCCAGTTATGGGGACATTCCACCCGGTCAGGCACAACGTTCGACGCATACCGGCTTGCCCGTTTCAGTTGGGTCAGGAAGTACACTTTTGGCTGAGCCACTCAATATTGGTAGAGGCTCTAATCCCTTGAATACCGGCAAAAGCAGCACTAATAGGAACTGTGGCCTCAACGCTGGTAGTCTAATCAATACAGCTTTGCCTGTTGACATCGTAGAAGGGGCTGGAGAAGTCGACTCACTTATTGGGATGCCCTCCATGTCCGAATGGGCGAAAAACTTGGCTGCCTTGTCTTTTGGCAGCACTACAGGTTCGGGCTCTTCGGTGACGGATTCTTCCAGTCCAGGTAACTCCTTTGACAGCATTGCTGACAATTTGAAAGTTTTGGATAACACACTACTAAAAATTAAAAAACTTCAACTGGAAGTCTCTTACTTCCAGCAGTGTTTAAAGGAAGGGGTTATTCCTAAGGGACTTCGCAGTTCATTTACCCCTACGGGGTTATTTACTGATACTACTTTCCTTTCAGAATTAGAGGCCCTTTTTAACAAACAAGGGGCTGAACTTTTAGAGTTAATGATTAAGAATTACTCTAAACACATTAATGTCTTACTTGATGATGCTTCAAAACTTGATGACAGCATTAAAGCTGATAATAACTTTTACAGATACAAGTATGATTACCAACGGACTTTCACTAGCATTGATGCTGTGCTAGATAAACTGAAAGCTAATAAGCTTAAAAAGCTGTTGAGAGATAGGCAGGCTTATCAGACAAGTTCTGCTTATTTAAACTTGGCCAAAAAATCTAACAGATCTGGCAACCATACGGCGAATGACGTGCACGCCCTGGATAACCCTAGTGGGGAGGGGGATGCACATGCTATCACTGAAACAGGGCCGGGCAGTGATGGGAGCGCAGACGCAGATGTACAAGGCCCTAGGAGAAGCAACAGGTTAAAATCATCCAACAAGAAGCATAACAACAACCATCAAAAGCCTTTTTTAGGGAGGGGCAGCAATCGCCATCAGAGGAACAAGAACTGGAACTAATTGAACCTCCCCCTGAGCTGGTTACTACCTCACCGGGTGATCCAACTGAGGTTGAGCGAACTCCGTTAGTGTTGTCCAACATTAAAGGTGACTTTTTCATCTACAACTTCTCTGACGTCATTGTTGATAATGAACTCATTGAACTATTGGCTAAAGGCTTGAATTTTGTACCTGATTACAAATTCAGGCTAGCCAAAACACTGTTGGATTTAAAACTCTTTGTGCGCAAGCTCAACTTGAATGTCTTTTTTAATAATGACTTACCTGGTGATGTACCTAACTTGAAGTTAACTAGTTCCTTTAACCCTCCCTTACACCCTAGCCTTTTCACGTTTGAGAAAGCATGTGAACTGGATTTCAGGCAGTTACATCTAACAGGGAGAGATGAAGGGGACAGTAAAAATACTTCTTTTGACCAGCTCATGGCCTTGAATAAAATCTGTAGCTCGGCTGTGAGAGTCATCAAACCAGATAAGGGTGGGGGCCTGGTGATTTTCAACAGAATGGATTATTCTGCTAGAATGTCACAGGTCTTAGATTCACCAGCCTATGAGAGGTCCTCGCTTAATGAATTAACGGGCACCTATAATAGAATAAAAGGTTATTTTAGGGACCTATACCTTGAGGGCAGGATTAATATTGACACGTACAATTTTATTGATATTTCCTACCCCAGGGTACCTGTCATGTTTGGGATCCCTAAAATTCACAAAAGCCTCACTGATCCACCTATGCGTGCGTTAGTGGATGGTAGATGCTCCCTCACGCATCCTTGTGCCCAATTGATCGATAGTATTATCAGCAAATATTTGAAAACAATTCCTCAAATTTGTAAGGACTCATGGTCCTTCTTGAATCTGATCAATGAAGTTCAGTTCGACAGCAGCCTCAATTTTTTGACCATCGATGTGGTTGATCTTTACACATCAATACCACACGAGGAGGCTGTTGAATGGATCGAACTCATGCTCCGGGAATGCGGAGCATCTAATAATGACATCTACCTGGTTACAGTCTTATTAGATATAGTGTTGTCCTTCCAACTTTTTCATGTTTGATGGCCATTACTATCTCCAAAAGAAAGGTATAGCAATGGGTTCTCCATGCGGTAGCTGTGTTGCTAACATGTTCGTCGCGTATTGGGAGAACAAGTTTTTGTTCAACCATCCAACTTTTGCGGGGTATTTTAAGATCTACACCCACTTTTTGGACGACGTGTTTGTCTTATTCAAAGGCAGTGAGGCTGATGCCTCTACCCTACTTGCACATATGAACTCATCGACAAACTTTTTGAAGTTTACTCATCAATTCTCGACTTGCGAGATTGACTACCTAGATGTTCAGTTGGTTAAAGACAATTCTAACAACAGATTCTGCTCATCTGTTTACAGGAAGGCAACTTATTGCAATTCTTTTTTGCATTTTACAAGTTGCCATCCTTGGAGACAGAAGCGTTCCATTGTCAAAGGCCAATTAGTTAGGGCTGCCCGTATGTGCAGCACTTGGGATGCCTTTGAGAAAGAATGTTCAATGCTAACTGACATGTTTTTTAACCGTGGCTACCCTGAACAGCTTATCTGTGACCTAGTAGGTGAAGTTTCAACCAAACGGTTGAACGGAATCTACTTGCCACTGTTATCTCCCAAAGAACAGGTTGACTTCGTTGAAAGTGGGGTTTCTCCATCTAGCCCTTTAGAGAGCTCAACTATAATCACTGACAATTGTGGTCTCAGTCTTAACACTTGCACCAAGTCGCACCTCCCTATTGGGTTTACCTCTCCGTTTAACTTGTATTCTGATGCTTTGTGCTCAATCATCCGTAAGAATTGGTATTTCATCACCAATGCAGGATTGCATGAAAGATTGGGCATTTCCCCGGCATTTACATTTAAAAGAGGCCACAACCTTAAAGACCTGTTACAGAGAAACAGTTCAGCTGACCTTATGGTTAGACATAAGGGTACATTTACTTGTGGCTGTTGTAAATGGTGTACACATTTACGTGTAGGCTCTTTTCTTCTAATTGGTAAGAGAAAATATGCCATTAACCACAAGATTAACTGTAACACCAAATCTATTGTTTATGTGGCCCTTTGTGAATGTTGCCAAGCATTTTATGTTGGTAAAACGGACCGGCGATTCAGAGACCGTGTTTACCAACATTTATATGCAATCAAGAACAATAGGAGTGATAATGCCCTCTATAAACACATTCTGAATAACTGTGGCCATAGCTTTAAATTTATGGGCATCGACAATGTAAGGTGTGATATCAGGGGTGGTCCGCAATCCCTAATTTTAGAGACCCGTGAGTTAGAGTGGCAACTACAATTAGATGCCTTCTCTTACCCAGGTCTCAATGACAACTGTAATATTGCTTCTATTTTAAAGTATAGAAGCTATCTTAGGTAATTGCTGCCTTGTATAGCCCTCTAACTTGTTGTATGTATCAGTCGTGGTTAGCCGGAGTAGTTGTTTTAGTACTGCGGCTCTATGTCCCTTACTCGATGTTTAAGGATGGGTACACTTTGCATTAAGATTTTGTCGACCAATGCAACGTTGCCCCTTGGGCAAAGTAAATTTAGTAAAAGTAAATTTAATAATTTAAAAATTTAATAATTTAATATTTTAGGTATATGGGCTTTGTGAATTATTCTAGTATCACTGCACTGTTAAATTCTTTTAGGTCCATTTTTTGTATAGAACATTGCTTTGCACGACCGGCAGGTAGTGTGTATATAAACCTTGGTTATACCACTTTCTATCTTTGTATTTAATTCCAGCAAAGTTGAGACGCCCTATTATTTGCTTGATCTAACTGCACATAACTTGATGTTGATATTAACATATATTTTTTTGTGTACATTTATTACGCATCTCTTATTGTTGTTTTTAAAAACATTTAGGTACACGAGATAATCTGCTTGTTTGCACCTTAATGGTTTAATTAGTGTGACATCTACAGTACGTCACCTTTTAAATATGTTGAGCTTGCGCTCTTTTATGCTGATGAAGCTCCTGTTGTATCAGGAGTGAAAACGCTCGTTTACTTGTGCTAAATAAATTGCGTTACATTTTTTAACTTTGGACTCGTTTGATCCCTGTGATTGGGTGGAACATCTGGGATCTTCTTGGGAACAAACGGTGGAAGGGAAAAGGGTATGATATAGCCTCTGGTAGCAACTCTTTGTACCCACTTGTCTTGGGTTATATTTAGCCAGGATTCCGGATACAAAGAGATGCGACCCCCGACTGACCCCAGAGAAACGCAGTCAGGCCCCACATCAAGAGCTGATAATGCCACCCTCGAAAGGAACCATGGCCTTGCTGATACTGTGGACCGCCCCTGCCTCTAGAGCAACGTCTACCATTTCCTCCTCCTCTGCCTCTGAAGGAGGATTCACTCTGTGTGTCTGGAAAGGCCCTCTGTGACTTTTTAAACCACATCTTACCCCCCCCCCTCTTTGACCTTGGGGTATGGTCGAGAGGGAACGGTAAAACGGACTCCCACGGCAGAGAGAGTCTTTCCTTCCTGTTCACACCGAGTGAGTGTATCTTTCACTTTGGAACCAAACAAGGAGGAACCATCAAATGAGGCGTTGGTGAAGGTGGACGTAAATGGCTCTGCAAAATTACACAAGCGCATCCAGGAGTGGCACCTAAGGGCAACTCCTGAACCCGCTGCTCTGCTCGCTCCATCAGCCGCATGAGCTATGAGCCGCATGGAGGAGCTAACTATGGAATTTAGGGTGGACAACTGAGCAGAGATCCTATCCGGGACTCCCTCAGGACAAGCACCCTGTATGGAATCTCCTAACTTCTTGAGGAGATCCCTCTACAACCTAGTGAAATGAGTAAGATAGTTCAGGGATCGAAGTGTAAAGGGCGCTGAACTAAATACATGCTTCCCAAATCTGTCCATCTGTCGAGACTCCTTGGTTGGTGGATGAACAGAGGAAGAAGTCTCCTCCAACTCCTGCTTCGTGGCTGCTGCCACCACCATGGCATCTACGGGAACACCCTTAGACAAGAATTCTTTTCCAGGAGGGGCAGACAGGAACTTATTTGGTCTTCTAGGTATTGGCTCCATGGCATCGGGAGTATCCCACACCTTCCAACTAACCAGATCCATTAGCTCATCGAAAGGTGGAGACACCCACGAGGCAGAGGATTGAGACCCAAAAGCCTTCAGGTACACAGACTCATCAGAAGGGTTGAAAGTGGGGCCAGTCGCACCTCTGTTTAAGGATCTCTAGAATGTCCACAAAGGAGATATCATCAGAGGACGACTTAGGGGACACCTCCGACTCATCGAGATCAGTGTCCGATGTCAGAGACTCATCCTGGGAGTCAATATGCTTCCTCTTGCATACTCTCTTCCGCGGGGGCTCCTCAAAAGGACCGTTTGTGGATGCCCCAGAAGAGTGGGGGCCAACAGCCGGTGGCTCCTGAGGCTGTGGGTCTCTGCTGTCTCCGGAGAGAGAGTACAGACTGAGACCGAAATGGGAGCCCTGGGGGGAAGAGTGCTTGTACCACTGGCAGGGGCTGTAGATTGTGACAGCACACTCCTCATCACCTCAAAAGCAGATCTCTCCGGCTCCGAAGACCGTACCCACTCCGAAGAGACAGAGGACGGTGCCAAAGGCAGAGCCATCGGCTCCGAGATAAATGCAGGGTCCAAGCTCACCCTGGCGGACACACCGAGAGGAAGGCTCGGAACTGACGAAGATCGATTCAAACCCTCACCCACGGCACTGACAGAAGAGCTTCGGTCCCTGGACATGACGGATGGAGCCAAACATGTCGGAGCTGAACTCTGCTCTAAAGCAACAGCAAGGGGAGCCGGAACAGAGGGTTCCTCCATTGGTAACAAGCACTCTGGCTCTGAAAAACCAACATAGCTCGGAGGAGGAATCACAGATGGAGGCAAGACTGGTTCGAGTGGCTCCGGAGCTGATTGGGTCAGAGCCAACAAAAATTTAGGCAGGGCAGATGACTTAAGGAGTCTCAGTACTACCCTCTCCACATCTTCTTCCGAAAGACTCCTGGAAGATAAGGTTGGGGATCTCGACCTAGCAGGCACTGGAGATTTGACCATCAAAGAGATCGGTAGGGACTCTACAGACCGGCTCCGAGAAGCAGAGTCAACTATTTGCAAGGATTCAGCAGTCAGCACCAAAGTATCTGTGACCGACTCCGAAACCACAGTGCTCTCCTTAGGCTCCGAAGACTGAGGAGTCTAGGAGGCAGGTTTTATTAATTTGGTAGGCGGCTCCAAAACACTAGCCGGTGCTGGAGAAGGCCTTTTTGAACTTTTAGATTTTGAGTCAGATCTTGACTTCGAAGACTTAGACGAGGAAGCCGAAGAACCATTCAAAGCTTCCTCGAAGGTTGGCTTCAAAAAACCCGAGTATCAGTTTGTTCTTTCTCTCCTGCAACACTCTAGGAGAGAAAGCATAACAGAACAAACATGATTCTTGCAAATGGATGGCTCCCAAAAAGTAGACACAGCTACTGTGGCCATCGGTCGAAGACATTTTCTGGGAGCACTTCATACATTTTTTAAACCAAGAGGGTTCGTGCTCCTTGCTATCCTTAGACATTGCAACTCACAAGCAACCAGAGAGAATGAGAATGACTGAGGACTAGGTTCTCTAACTAAAACGAGCCTAGCCCTGCAGGAGAATTACACGAGGACTAGGTCCTCTAAGTTAAATGGGCCTAGCCTGGTGTAAGACAGAAAACTAGATTTCCCACTAAACAACAGACAGATTCAGTCACACAGGAAAATTTTTTAAATAAAATACAGTGGAATCAACACGAGGACTAGGTCCACTAAATTAAACGGGCCTAGACCTGTGAAGAACCGGGTCTTCTAATTCAAACAGACCAAGAAGGCACAACACACACACACACATGCTCCAAGGGTAGCAAATTAACAACTGTAAGAAATTAAGACTTTGGCGGGTCCCCGCTAAAGACCACCAGTCAACAATAATCGCTTGATGGGAAAATAATCAACAGGAGCCCCTACTGATTAAAAACGGCTAACTCGCCAAACTAAGTCTCTAAACAAGAAAAACGCAACTGTGTTTAACTACTAATACTAGTCGCACAAGGCCACAAGGCAGTTTAGGTAAATCTTAACTGTAAATAACAGAAAAAGGCGAAACCGCCAAAACTAACTTTTTAGGTAAAGCGCAATTATGCCTAACTACTGGTACACAGGACACCACTAATGTGGTCACACAAAAACCACAAGACAATAAGGATAAAGCCCTACAATGTATATATTCAATAACTATGCAAAAAGATACTAAAATAATGAAAATTGCAAAAACTTAGCCAGAGCCAAGAGAAACGCATCCAAACTCGTCCACGTGGCAAACGAGATCTGGGGATTGCACTGGTGAACCATGGGATACCTGCTTAGCCACGAGTCAACCAGAAGTCTTCAAGCTTGAAATTCGGCTGAGTCGGAGCGAGGATCGGCTCCAAACCCATATGTAAAAATGAAGGTGAGATTGGACTACCTAACATCATCGCTTTTAAGGAACAATTTAACTTCTAACCTACAGACGAAAGGAGGTGACAGGCAAAGAAGCTGTGATAATGGAAAGGTGGGGTTGGGCTTTCACAGAAGAATAGGACAGCACATCCTTCATCGGTTTGCACAGACAGGACAAAACCACTGGGACACCCACTGACAGTTGTTGTAAATCCTCTGAGACACCAGATGGAAAACCTAATTTCCTAGTAGTGGGTTTTCTGGCCTCCTGCAGAACTTGAAACACATCCTCTGAAAATAGGGGTCTAAAGAGAATTAAAACCCTATCCCCATAGGGTCAGGTTTAGAGTTGACAGCTGTGGATGTACTAGAGTTCCCTTGTCCTGTGTGAACAAGTCCATTCTGTGGGGTAACTTGTGATGACTACCCCTGGCTAAATGCAGGAGGAGGAACAACTAGTGCTGTCTTAGCCAAAAGGGAGTCACTAACAAGACTTTTGGTTGATCCCGCTGAATCTTCAGTAGGACTTTTTGGAAGACAGGGAAGGGGGGATGCATATAGAAACATCCCCTTCCCAAGAGGAAGGTAGAGAATCCACCTTCAAGGCTAAGGGATGCTGAACCCCGGCACAAATTATGGGAAGTTGTCTGTTCATGAAGGAGGCAAACAGATCTATCCAAGGTTTATCCCAAGAACTGACCCGGTCCAGAAACACATTCCTGTGTAACATCAATTTGTGAGATTGGGTCATGGACCTCCATAACGCATCTGCCGCAACATTCTGAGTTGAAGGAATGTAAACAGCCTGAAGAGAAACCTGACTTTGCAATGCTAACTCGCAGATGTGTAGAGCTAATCTGCATAGGAGGTTAAGACTCTGCCACCCCCCCTCCCCCCACTTACTGACATACCAGAGGACAGTGGTGTTGTCTGTGAACCACCTTAGCACCTCTAAAGTAAGCTTTGGTTTAAAGATTTGTACTGCAAATATCAGGGCCCTCATCTCTTTTATGGTCTCTTTTATGGTGATATGTTCCTTTGTCTGGGCTGTAGGCCAAACATATCTGACACTCCAGGATTGCAGAGATGCACCCCATCCTGTGTCTGAAGTATCCATGTACAATTCTTGAAAGGGGACGGGTGGCCGTAGAGGAAGACCTGGATTTTTCGAAACCTGAAGAATCCATCAATCCATCTCCTTTTTTTATGCAAGGCAGGAGTGGAATAACAAAATCCAGAGGGTGATTGTGCTGCATCCACACTGTCCTTACTTGGCAAAGGGAAGACTAGGAATTGTGAATGCCATGAACCCCAGGAGATGCAGGAAGTCCCTGCCAGTCAGGGCCTGAAGGTGTAAGAGGATCTGGAAATAGGAAGTAAGGAAAGTACAGTTATGTAACACGTACCATAAATGTAGATGTTCAAGTGCATTCACTGTTGCAGTCATCACCTGCGAGTTAACCCTGCTGTGGTAGCCCTCAGCTGGCCCAAACACCAGAGTCAATGTTTTTCTGCGTCAGTGCTATAAAGCAAGGCAGCCAACATCATTAAATCAGTTTTTCTTGCCCTTACCAGTCAGAAGCACAAGGAAATAAGTTAAAGTGGTCCGGGTGGCTAAAAGCCACCATGAGAAGCTTATGTCCCCCTAAGGGAAGAGGATATAAGGGGGATGGAGGAGGGAAACCAGGACTGCAACAGTGAATACACTCTAACATCTACACTTATGGTAAGTGTACACAACTGTACTATGTTTTTCATGTTTCACTGTTATAGTCATCACACTTGGGTTGATTCCCAAAGCTGAGGAAGGGTGGAGGCAGTCAACAAGTATTAGGGCTGGCTAGCAGACCTTGCAAGACTGCTGTAGCAAATCCAGCTCTGGACTTAGAAAAGATAGGCAAGTGGTAATGCTTGGTGAAGGTGTGTACAGAACTTCAGGTTTCAGCTTCCAGGATGTCTCTGGTAGGGACTTCCCCTGACAAAAGCTGTACAGGTTGAGGTAGCCCTAGTGGAAGGGGATCCGATTCCCTGTGGGGTAGGTTTTCCATGGTGGTTGTAGCAGAAATCGATGCAGTGTGCTATCCATTTGGAGATGGTTTGCTTTAAAATGGCCTTGCTCCCTCTGCCGCTGTAGCAAAGCTGACTAGCAGATGGTCAGATTTTCTGAAAGGTTTAGTCCTGTCAAGGTAGAACCTAAGCTGCCTGTGCACGTCCAAGGAGTGAAGGATCCTTTCCCTTTATTCTGAGGATTAGGGAAAAAGGTTGGTAAATGGATGGCTTGGTTTAAAGCCACACTGGATACCACCCTTGGGCATAAATGATGGGTTAGTCCTGAGGGAAACCCTGTCTGTATGGAAGATAATGAACGGCTCCACAGCCATAAGGGGGCCTGCAACTCAGACACTCTTCTTGCTGAAGTGAGGGCTAGAAGTAAGGCTGTTTTCCAAGGGAGGAATTTTAACTCTGTTGTAACAGCAGCCTCAAAGGGGGGAAGTGTGACCTTCTCTAGAGGAGCTCTCCTCGGGGGTCTTAAATTGTTAGCTCCTGTCAGGAACTGTTTGACCAGAGGGTGCGAGAAGAGGGGTGGCTCAGTACTGTAATGAGCTGAGATGGCAGAGGCATGAATCTTAATTGAGGAGAACGATAAGCCTTTGTGAAGTAGTTCTGCTAGATAATCTAGGATTTGAAGTAAGAAGGGCACGTTTGTGTCCTTTCCCAGAGACTGGCTCCAAGAAAGTGCAGTTGTGTACACTTGCCATAAATGTAGATGTTCAAGTGTATTCACTGTTGCAGTCATCGTATTTGGGTTATCTTGCTTGCAGTAACCCTCAGTCAGCCTGATTATAAAAGTCTTGGGTCCTGCGTCGGATGCTGTCTCGTCTTCCATGACATCAGGTAGTCAGGGGCATAAAGCATGCAGCCGACCCCATTACATCAGTTTTTCTTGCCCCAGATGTCAGGTGCCCCCATAATGGGAAGCAATTATATACAAGGTTACACCTCCAACAAAAAATACAATACACCAAAAAGCTTTAAGCATAGCAAACAAGAATAGAGGTATAGTCAAAAGAAGTTAGGGGGCTGGAGGGAGGGTAAAGTACAGTTTTGTACCTACCATAAATGTAGATGTCCGAGAGGTATGCATCTGCAGTCCTAACATATGGGTTGTCCTGCCTCAGGCAGCCCTTCGGTCGGCCGGATTCCAAAGTCTGGGTCTGGCCTCGGCTGATGTCGCACTTCACCCGACGTCATAGCTGCTGTGAATTGGGTATAAAGGCATCAGCCGACGCCATTTTCCTCAGTGTTTCTTGCCCCAGATGCCAGGTGCCCTCTAGAAAAGCTAAATTTGGATAAATGAAAATGATTCCAAACAGTAGAGAGCAAACAAGAATAAACATGTATATACATATATACAAACAAATACACCATAGTAGATTCCCCCAGCAAGCTACAAGATGGGCAAATACCCTAGGAGTACCACAGAGGGGAAGGAGGGTGGGTAATCCTGACTGCAGATGCATACCTCTCGGACATCTACATTTATGGTAGGTACAAAACTGTACTATGTCCTTCAAGGATGCATCTGCAGTCCTAACATATGGGTAGAATACCATAGCCAAACTGGGGGAGGAGGCACTAAGATGATTATGGTGTAGTTAAGATCCCTTGCAAAACAGCAGTTGCAAAACCTGCTCGGCATCTGGAGTATAAAGGTAGATTATAATGCTTGGCAAATGTATGCACGGAGCTCCAAGTAGCAGCCTCTAGAATGTCTTTGGTAGCCACTCCTCGTAAGAAAGCTGTAGTAGTGGCTGTAGCTCTTCTGGAGTGAGGCCTGATGTTTTCTGGAGTTGTCTTTCCATGAAAAGAGTAACAAAATCTAATGCAATTTCCTATCCATTTTGAGATTGTCCGTTTTGAAATTGCTTTTCCTTCCATTCCTGTTGCATATGCTACCAGAAGCTGGTCAGTTTTTCTATTGTTCTTGGTTCTGTCCAGATAGTAGCACAATTGCCTGTGCACATCCAAGGTATGTAGTAGTCTTTCCCCCCTGTTCTGTGGGTTGGGGAAGAATGTTGGTAGGTGGATTGCTTGGTTCAATGATACCCTGGAGACCACCTTTGGCATAAAAGTAGGGTTAGTTCTCAAGGACACTCTATCCTGATGGAAGATAAGGAAGGGCTGCACTGCCATTAATGCCTGTAATTCAGAAACCCTTCTTGCTGAAGTGATTGCAAGCAGGAAAGCAGTTTTCCAAGATAAGAACTGTAATTGTGCTGTTGCTGCTGGCTCGAAAGGGGGAAGTGTTAACTTTTCCAGCACAAAGTTGAGGTCCCATGTAGGCAAAGGTGGCTTCCTTGGAGGCTTTACATTTTTAATTCCTCTCAGAAACTGCCTGAGTAGAGGATGAGAGAAAACTGGAGGATCCATGTTGTATTCTGCTGAAATTGCTGATGCACGAATCTTAATGGAGGAGAAAGACAGGCCATTGTGGAAAAGTTCTGCTAAGTATTCCAGGATGTTAGCTATGTTTGCTAATGATACATTCTTTCCTTTTGCTGCACTCCAAATGAGGTATCTTTTCCATTTGGCTGAGTAAGTCTTCCTTGTGGAGGGTCTGTGAGCCTCCAGGATAATGTCTTTAACCCTCTGGGATAAATCTGGGTTATTTTGTTTTATGTAATATTCCAGGCAGTTAGCTGTAGTGTTTTCAAGTTTGGATGTAGGATCTTGAAGTTGTTCTGTGTTAGCAGTAAAGGAACTACAGGTAGAGGCCATGCGTGTGTCCGAGACGTACTCCTCAGTAGCGGGTACCAATGCTGCCTCGGCCAGTCTGGAGCTATCAGGATGATCCTCGGGCGATCCTCTTTGATCTTCAGTAGCACTTTGTGCATCAAGGGAAGAGGTGGGAATGCATATGCTGTCAGGTTTTCCCAACTGAAGGAGAGGGAGTCCACCTTCCAAGCAAGTGGGTGGGATGCCCTTGTGCAGAATTTCCTCAATTGGTGGTTGTGCGGGGATGCGAACAGGTCTATTTCTGGTAGTCCCCATTTCTTTGTAATGGATTTGAAGATGTCTGGATGCAGCATCCATTCGTGGGCATCCGTGGTAGTTCTGCTTAAGGTGTCTGCTAGTATATTTTCTTTTCCTGGCACAAATATGGCCTGGAGCTGAATGTTGAGGTTCAGGGCTATATTCCACAGGTCCATTGCCATCCGGCATAGAGGATATGAATGTGTGCCTCCTTGTTTGTTGATATATCACATGACTGTGGTGTTGTCCGTCCTTATCAGCAAATGACCCTGTTGAAGAAACGGTCTGAATGTCTGAATTGCCTGTTTCACTGCCAGCATCTCTTTTTGATTTATGTGTAGGTTCAGCTGGTCTTGTGTCCATAGGCCTTGTATACACTTGTCCACCATGTGTGCCCCCCAGCCTAGGTCCGAGGCGTCCGTGGTGATAGTCTGGCTTGGGTGAGGTTTGTGGAAGGGCAGTCCTCTGTTCAACTGACAGGCCTGAGCCCACCACAGGAATTCTTGCTTCAGGCATGGGATTATTGGAATCTGGGCTTCTAGGCTGTGCTTGTGTTGAGACCATATATTCCTTAGGTACCATTGCAAATTCCTCATATGCAACCTGGCATGTGGAATCAAAATTATGCAGGATGCCATGTAACCCAGGGCTTGCAGGACTTTCCTTGCTGTAAGCTGGTTCTGTGTTGTTAATGCCATGAAATAGAGTGGTAGTTGCTTTTGCTTTTCTGCTGTGAGAAATGCCATCTGATTTGAAGTGTCCAGTTCTGCACCCAAGAATGTTATCGTCTGGGATGGTACCAGCCTTGACTTTTTCATGTTGATTGTGTATCCCAGGGCTTGCAGTAGTTGTATAACCTTTTCCAAATCTTGTGTTAATTTGGTCTTGTTGTCCGCTTGTATCAGGCAGTCGTCCAGGTATGGATAAATCTGAATTCCCTGAAGCCTGCAATGAGCAATTACTGATGCCAGGCATTTCGTGAATACCCTGGGCACAGTAGATAAGCCAAAGGGCAATGCTGAGAATTGATAATGCTCTGATCCTGCAAGAAATCTGAGGTATCTTCTGCAATCTGGTCGTATAGGGACGTGCAGGTATGCCTCCTTGAGATCTAGAGTCACCAGCCAAGACTCCTTGCCCAGCATGGGAAGAAGTTGCTGTAGGGTCAGCATTTTGAATTTTGGAACAATGAGATAAGTGTTCAGAGTGGACAGGTCGAGAATAGGCCTCCATTGGTTTTCTTTTCTTGGTACCAGGAAAAGTCTGGAGTAAAATCCTTGTCCTTGTTCCATAGGTGGTACCTTTTCTATAGCTCTCATCCTTAGTAAGTGGTTGATTTGTCCTAGAGCGTTTGTTTTTTGGTTTGGTGGAAGGTTTGGCATTCCTCTCTTTTTTGGTAGAGTGTGGAAGTGAAACCTGTAGCCTTTGTCTATTGTCTGTAAAATCCATTTGTCTCCTGTAATGTAATGCCAGTTTACGGAAAATAAGGCTAGCTTTCCGCCTAAGGGTGCTTCCAGTTGTTCCCTGGTAGGCGGTATCAGAGCCAAGTCATTGTGTCTGTCCTGTGGAAGTGGTAGTAGCTGGATCTGTGGCAGTACTTCTCTGGTTGTTAGGCTGCCACTGACGTCCCCTGTAGGCACCTCTGGATTGACCTCTGCCTCTTGGGTGCCTATTTCTGCCTCTCTGTGCTCTGGAGGTGTCTGGAAAGGACCAAGTCTTCGAAGGCCAATTTCTACTAAACCTCGGAGGTTGGACCTGTAAGAAATCCTTGACTGTTTGAACAGATTTTGCTTTTTCTTCCACCTTCTTTAGCACTTGCTGTGCAGGGGAGCCAAACAAACTTTGTTTCTCCATGGGAGCATCTAGGAGCCTTGACTTTACATGGTCTGGTAAGGATTGCTCTTTTAACCATGCATGCCTTCTGATCACTGTTCCAGTCATAGCTGATCTAAAGGAAGCCTCCAGTGTATCACAGCCACATTTTAAAGAATGATTACTGACCTGCTGAGTGTTATGTACCAAATCCTGAAGGGACTTACGGTCTATAGGTTCAGGAGATGACAGTTTTTTATTTAGCTGGTCTAACAAAAATTCCTGATACTGGATCATGTGGAATTGGCAGTTTAAGGCCCTAGCCGAAAGAGTAGCAGAAGTATAAACTTTTTTACCCCATCTCTCTAATGCTCTAGATTCTCTTTCAGAGGGGGTTTTTGGCAGAGGCAGCTGCTACAGCATTGGGGCCCTGTGAAATGGTTTCAGGATCTGCAATAGGAGCCTTATACAAGTGAAAGTGTGTGTCCATGACCCTGTAATATCTGTCGGGTTTAGCTGGGGCCGGGGGAAGAGAGTCAGGAGCAGTACAGGCATCATTAAATGCATCATCCACAACTGTTAGTACTGGAGGAATGGCTAAAGGCCTATGCTGTGGTAAATGTAAAAAAGTCCTTAGCCTTTTCCTTGAATCTGAAAAATCCTGGCCCTGCCATTGAAAATGCTCTCTCATAGCATGTAAGGTTTCCCCAAAAGAAAATTCCTCAGGAGGAGAGGCAGAAGGAATGGAGTCTTCTGCATCAGAATCCTCATAGGGAGAATAAGGGCCTTCTGGAGGATTTGAATTTTCTGACTCATCCGAGGAGTAGTCAGTCGAAACTGGATCGGGGGGCTCTGCTCTAGGCCTTTTCTCTGGAGGGGGTTGAGAGGCCCTGTCTGGGTGAGGTTGGGATCCCCTGATCAAGGAAATGAGATCCTCAGCCAGGCTGAGCATTTGGGAACTAGAGGTAGGCCTGTGTGGGGTTTTAGCAGGCAAGGCCTTAGAAGATTTAGCTGCTTTAGCCCTTGAAAAAGCCTTGATGGACATGGATGCAGGGGGCCTAGCAGCTCCACGTGCAGGAGTAGATATGTCTAAAGGAATAGTATCTGATAAATCCTGGGTGCCTGTTACAGCAAGAGAAATTTCGGTAGCAGATTCAGCCATGCTGTATGAGGCCTCGGCTGTCGGAGGTATGCTTTCGGCCGAAGGAAGAACCGGGGACGCGGTTTCAGCCGAAACAGAGACACTCGCGGTTGGCTTAACCGTGGTTTCGGCCGAAACTGCGGACCGCGAGTGTCGGTCCTTTCCCTTACGCTTTTTAGCTAATTGTGAAGTCGGAGACTCCGACGGCATTTTGTAAGCAAAAGCGGGACCAAAAAACTCCTCCGCAAACTCCGACCGACGTCTAAGTGTCCGTCGGTTGAAGGAAGCACAGGCTAGACAAGCTGATACGTCGTGGTCTGGGCCTAAGCAAGGAAGGCAGTAAGAGTGGAAATCCTTATGAGGTATTTGTTTCCCACAAGTTAAACAATTATTTACTTTTTCTGACATCGGCTGAGGCAAGAAAGTGTCCCCAACGGGGTACTTAGCTTTTTAGAAGTCTTCGGTAGTAGAAATCTCTGGATCTGACCGACCGGCACTTGCGAACAGCTTCTGCTTCGGGCACCGCGCGGCAAGAAAGACGGAGGAAAATGGCATCGGCTGATGCCTTTATACCCAATTCACAGCAGCTATGACGTCGGGTGAAGTGCGACATCAGCCGAGGCCAGACCCAGACTTTGGAATCCGGCCGACCGAAGGGCTGCCTGAGGCAGGACAACCCATATGTTAGGACTGCAGATGCATCCTTGAAGGACATCCAGGACTGCAACAGTGAATACACTTGAACGTCTACATTTATGTTAAGTGTACACAACTGTACTATGTTCTTCATCTTTCACTGTTGCAGTCATCACATTTGGGTAAACTCCCAAAGCTAAGCATGGGAGGAGGTAATTAGATAGCATTAGGACCAGCTATAAGGCCCTGCAAGACTGCAGTGGCAAAGACAGCTCTGGATTTAGAAAAAATTGGCAAGTGGTAATGCTTGGTGAATACAGAACTCCAGGTAGCAGCTTCTAGGATATCCCTGGCAGGGACACCTCTGAGAAAGGCTGTAGAGGTAGATGCAGCCCTGTTTGAATGTGGTCTTATCCCCTGTGGGGTAGGTTTTCCATGGTGCTAATAGCAGAAGTGAATGCAGTGGCCTATCCACTTAGAAATGGTTTGCTTTGAAATGGCCTTCCCCTCTGCCCCTGCAGCAAATGCAACCAGCAGCTGTTCAAAATTCCTGAAAGGTTTAGTCCTGTCCAAGTAAAATCTAAGTTATCTGTGCACATCCAAGGAGTGCAGTATCCGTTCCCCTTTGTTCTGTGGATTAGAAAAGAATGTTGGCAAATGAATGGACAGATTAAGGGCCACACTGGATACCACCATGGGCATGAAGGAGGGATTTGGTCCTGAGGGACACCCTGTCCGCATGAATGATGATGAAAGGCTCCACTGCCACGAGAGCTTGTAATTCAGACACCCTTCTTGCTGAAGTGTTGGCAAGAAGGAAGGCTGTTTTCCAAGAAAGGAATTTCAACTCTGCATTTGCAGCTGGCTCAAAGGGAGGTAAAGTGAGCTTTTCCAGTACAAAGTTAAGGTCCCAGGCTGGAGTAGGGGATCTCCTGGGTGGCCTTAAGTTTTTGGCCCTTCTGAGAAAAGTACAGTTGTGTACACTTACCATAAATGTAGATGTTCGAGTGTATTCACTGTTGCAGTCATCACATTTGGGTTATCTGCTTGCAGCAGCCCTCACTCAGCCTGATTATCAAACTCTTGGGTCCTGCGTCGGTTGCTGTCCGACACCATTGCATCAGTCTTTCTTGCCATGCAGTGGCCGAAGCAGAAGCAGTTTGCAAGTGCCGATCAGCGACTCCTGAAATTTTCGTTTTCGAGTCTCAAACCGAAGCGAGGTACATCATTGGTCTGGGCCTAAGGCAAGGAATACAGTACGAATGAAAATCTTTATGAGGTATTTGCTTTCCACAAGAAATACAATTGTTAACTTTTACTGACATTGGTTTAGAGCAAGAAAAAGGTTCCCCAATGGGGTACTTAGCTTAGTTGAAGACTTCGGTTCTGAAACTCGAAAATGAAAATTTCAGGAGTCGAACGACTGGCACTTGCAAACTGCTTCTGCTTCAGGCACCACACGGCAAGAAAGACTGATGTAATGGAATCGGCTGCATGCTTTATACCCCTGACTACCTGACGTCATGGAGGATGAGACAGCATCCGACGCAGGACCCAAAACTTTGATAATCAGGCCGACTGAGGGCTACTGCAAGCAGATAACCCAAATGTGATGACTGCAATGGTGCTTAAACTCTGAACTTTGCCCAGCTAAGACCTACATGCAATCAACTGGACGTAAAAGTGAATTTAAGTAAATCTTTACCTGCACTTTTTTCAAATAATACAGCATTTAAATTGATTTATTTGTGTTGCATTGAATACTATCAAGCTGGAAGTTGTGGATCTGTTTTTTCAGTAAATGCTTGTTAGAAATCCTGCATAGCCAGTGATAAGTGGGGGTAGTTCACTTCATTGTTATTCAGTTTCTGCCTTATATAAGTGGTACATTTTGGATTATTTTATGCTTAAACTCTGAGATTTGGCCAGCTAATACCTACATGCAATCAACTGGACGTATAAGTTCATTTAAGTAAATCTTTATCTGCACTTTTTTCAAATAATACAGCATTTAAAATTATTTATTTGTGTTGCACTGAATACTATCTAGCTGGAAGTTGTGGTTCTGTTTTTTTTAGTTAGTTCCCCCACCCACCATCCTTGCTTTTGTTTTGGTGTTAATCTTGGTGGCTTTGAAACTACCCACCCCTCTTGTAAATTTGCATTTGGATACTCCTCCTGGGCCCATCTCATTTGCTCACTCAAAAAAAAAAAAAATTGCATTTTTTTCATCTGCTTTTAATGCATTTGTGTTTCTTCCTTCTTTATTACTTTATTTTGCTTTTGCGTCATCTTAAAAGTACTCAATTGTATTCATTACTGCTTAGTGTAAATATCACTCTAAGCCTTTTGGTTAAAGCACTTGGGCTTCAGACCAGTTGTTTTGCATTAAGAAGGTTTGTGGTCTGCACTGTTGGGGCAGGACAGGTAGCTTACACCCTTCTAAGTTGGGAACTGCTGATTGAAGGCTCAGTGTCCGTTATTCTAAAAGTGTATTCTTTCTGGTTTAAGCACTTGGGCTTCAGGCCAGTTATTTTACATTAAGAAGGTTTGCGGTCTGCACTCTTGTGGGAGGAGAGGCTGGACTCTGCCCTTCTGAGCTGGGAATTCCTGGTTAAAGGCATATAGTGCCTGCATATTTGAACGGTTTCTTACTGAAATTGGTGCGCCTTGTTTGCTGTGGCAGTGACTAGATCCAGGCCTGCTGAATCTAGCTTTGTTTGTATAACTTGAGAACTAATCCAGGCCTTCTTTTTTGAAGAAGTTTCCCCTGCACCCCAGTGGCAAGAGTGTGCAGTTAGAACTTGTCTGATTGAAGACTACAGGAACAGAGCTCAGTTTTGAGATTTTTTTACTGGTTAATTGGGTAATTTCTTTAAAAGCCTTTTCTGATTGCTTGTAGTCATCTAAAGCTGTTTTAAGTGTACTTCTTACTGTTTGTAGTAGTTTAAAGCTGTTTTAAGTGTATTTTTTTTTACTGTTTTTGCCTTATCTTTAAAAAAAAAAAAAAGGTTTTCCTTGTTTCCCACCTTTCTAAGCTAGTACAGTCCAGTTTTCAGGCTAGTGCTGAATTCAGGGATATGTTACAATTTTCTGATTTGCCCATACCTTACTTGGATAGAGAGAGGTTTCTCTGTTCACCTGTGAGAGAGGAAGCTTTGAGCAGCCATTTATCCCTGAAGGAGTGGTTCGAGCCCAGACGTTAGTAGTTTACAGGCCATTTTGAGCTAATTTCTCTCTCTTTCATTTCCCTGCTGTAAAAACAACGTTTGCACGGTTTTGCATGCCCGGGCAATGCCGGTTAGCTAAGGCTAAATTTATCCCAGCTCCACCAAGTCTCCTCGTCAGTTTTTCCCTTGAAAATAGTCCAACTCTCAACCTAAGCACTTAAAAAGCATCCTACAGTGCAGCACTTGCTCAGACCTAACAGCAAGCACTAATATACCCCAACACTTGATTGCCCAGCAGGGCAAGGCTCATTATTCACCCCTCACCAACAAAGCGACTAAGCAGCTCACCCTACTATTCAGGCATGACCAAAGGGTAATTTCAGGTATACTCTCCAGTCCAGCTGGTGAACCTGGGTATCCTGAGGCAATGTTGCAACTGCCTCATGTACACAGACAACCCTCTCCTCCTACCACAAAACATTAACATATGCGAGAGATGCAATTATATAGCTAAACTGGAGGCTAAGCTCTCTCCACCCAAGACTGGAACAGGCACTCACGAGGAGAAGGTTAACATTTGCACCACACCTCCAGCCTCACAGAGACATACTAAACCAGCACTGGCAAAAAATACACGTACATACACAAAATCATACACGGAGGCTCTAAATAAAAACCTTAAAAAACATCACAGACCGCCAAAGCAGACACCCAACAAACCTGCACCTCCCGTCACAAACCAGACAACACGTAAAACACAAAATCAGTGTGCCGCACAATCACAGCCAAAGGCGAAATAACATACCTAACACACTAGTCATAGGCGACTCTATAGTCAGGCACACTGACGTCCCACTCACTAGGCTGGACAAGGAGAAGGTTACTGTTAGCTGCCTGTCGGGAGCCAGAATCCGCCACATAACACAAGCACTCAGGTCACTCCAGAAGAAGTACAAATATGACTCTGTCATTGTTCATGTCGGTGTGAATGACCTGAGACGTACCTCCCTGGACTACATGAAGAGAGACATGGAAGAGCTCACTGATCATGTAGCCCAGACGGGTATGACCCTGACCCTGAGTAGCATCCTGCCCTCACCAAGAATGATACCATAGTATAAATGAAAAAATGATCAATTTCAACAATTGGCTAAGCTTCTGGTGTCATTCAAAGGGGAACCAGTGTCTGTCAGCCTGGGATGACATGCTCAACAAGCCTTGTTGCTTCTCAAGAGACGGCTTGCACCTGTCACCCCCAGGCTTTCGAATACTGGCCAAGGCTCTTGCTGCCCCCATAGTGCCTTTTTTAGGCAAGGCTCAAAAGTCAAACCCACCTCCGTAAATAGCATAAATAAAAAAAATGAGGGTTATGCTACTCAACACCAGGAGTTTAAATCTCAAAATGCATGCGCTCGAAGCACTCCTCAGTATGGAGAACACCGACATCTATACAGTAACTGAAATCTGGTTCAATGCTCCACAGAGCACCCCCAGCACTACCAGGCTACAACTCATACCACGTATTTCGGCCACAGAACATGGACCGAAACACAAAAGGAGGGGGTGTATCCATATTCATCAAGGATACCTACACCTCCAGCTTAGTGGCGCAGCATGATACCTCCGAGATCATCCATGTGCAACTAACATCAGGCAAATCTGCAATGCAAATTGTGGCCTGTTACAGCTCACCCTCCATGACCCAGGACCACCACACCGCCTTTCTGGAGACACTGGAAAACATGAAGGTCCTACCAAACACCCTGATATTGGGCGATTTCAATTAGCCTAACGTTAACTGGTAAAACTACTAGAGTATAAACTCCCAGGTCCAGCGCTTCCTGGAACTTATCAACTCAAATGCCCTGGATCAGCTGGTAAACTCCCCTACCAGAGGTGAAAACATACTGGACCTGGTCATCACCAACATGTGCAACAGGTGTTCCACATCGGAGGTCAACCCATCACTGGTTAGATCAGACCATAAACTAATGTCTCTGGATGTCCACACCACACCACCACCTCCAACCAAGGAAACCACAGTGAAAAACATTTCTATAACAAACTTCACCTTACTTAAGACAGAGGTGGCACATTTCACAGCCCCCAAGCTAAAGGATAAGTGTCCAAGATGCAGGAACCTTTACAAATGCACTCTATGAGCACCTACAAGGATGCAAGGATCATGCCATCCCTAGCAAAACTGAGAATCACTCCCCTAAGAGAAGGAAACCAGTCTGGTGGACCTCTGCCATAAACAGGCTATACAATAGGAGGAGGAAACTAGTTCAGAAAAAAAGCAAATCCCAAGAAGGAAAGACATCCCTGATCAGTATCAGTAAAAAACTAAGGCCCCTCATAAAATCCTCCAAGGCGAACTTCAAAAGAAAAATAGCCAACGATTTGAAAGACAACCACAAAGCCCTCTTTAGCTATGTAAAGAATCTAAGTGGCAACTCACAGATATGCTCTGAGCTAGTGCAAAAAAGCGCAAAATATACTGAACCCACTGATATTACCAACATCCTGGCAGACAGATTCAGTGCAAACTTCACCCCCCTCTCACCCTCAAAAGGGCCCACAACAATACAAGAAAAGAGTAGTGTCCCAGAAATCACAGATGAACAGGTGAAAAAAAGAAGTTATGTCTTACCATAACGTTCCATCTGTATTATTGATCCTCATTCAGTCATTACGCATGTGTATCGGTTCCGAGCTTGGAACCGAGCCGGCTATTTTCCAAGCTTGCGTCAGCTTCAAACTCTTGAGCTAAACTCTTACCCACAATTCCCCTCTCCCTGTTACCTCAGATTGAGTTTGCAAGTTAAAGAAGGTAGAGGCTACCTCTGGTCAAATAACCTAAGAGAACTGGATGGTGAGATCCAATAGAAACCACAGGAGGGGGAAGGAGGGAGGGTCGTAATGACTGAACGAGGATTAACAATACAGATGGAACGTTATGGTTAGATATATTTATCTGATATTGTTAATCCTCGTTCATTCCTTACGTATGGGACAGAGTCCCCAGCTACCTCTATTCCTGGGAGGCTCTCATGGAAGGACATTCCTGAGCACCATAGAACCGAAAGATGTTCTTCAACTGGAGGCCAAATCCAATTTGTAATGATTGATGAAGGTATGAGGCGTAAACCAAGTTGCAGCTGCACAGATGTCATGTAAAGAAGCTCTGGCATGGAAGGCAGCAGAAGTTGCCACCGACCTTGTTGAATGAGCTTTCATGGTAGTAGGCAACAAGATATTACGTTGTGTGTAAATAAAGGTCACACAGTCCTTCAACCATCTAGCTAACGTGACCTTAGCAACAGCCGATCCTAATCTAGGTCCAGAAAAGGCCAAAAATAACTGGTCAGATTTACGAAAGGGTTTAGTCCTATTTAGGTAAACACGGATTTGCCTGTGTATATCAAGGGTATGTAGGCAATACTCTCCTCTGTTTGAATGGTTGGGAAAGAAAACTGGCAATTCAATGGCTTGATTAATAGACATTTCAGAGATCACTTTAGGCAGAAATGACGGATTAGTTCTCAGAGGCACTATCTCTATGAAAACTCAAGTATGGACTCTTGATACATAAAGCTTGAAGTTCAGAAATACGTCTGGCAGAAGTAATAGTGACCAAAAAAGTACAGTTGTGTACCTACCATAAATGTAGATGTTCGAGTGTATTCACTGTTGCAGTCATTACACTTGGGTTATCCTGCTGGCAGGCTACCCTCAGTCGGCCTGAATTCCAAAGTCCTGGTCCGGTGTCGGTTGCTGTTGCCTCTTCCCTGACGTCAGTGCTCCAGGGGTATATAAAATGCATCTTCTTCAGTTTTTCTTGCCCCAGATGTCAGGTGCCCCCAAGAAGATAGGCAATACATGTTGCTAATAAAAACATACAGTGAAATAAAAACAATACCTTCATCTACAAGCAAATACACCACATAGGTTGTATAGGATAGAGAAGTATAGATAAGTCCCAGCAAAGAAAGGGGGATGGAGAGTGGGTAACCTGGACTGCAACAGTGAACACACTAACATCTACATTTATGGTAGGTACACAACTGTACTATGTTCATCGTGTTTCACTGTTGCAGTAATTAACACTTGGGTTGAATCCCAAAGCTGAAGTAGGGTGGCTGGGTCTAAATAGGATTAGGAGTGGCTATGAGGCCCTGCAGAACTGCAGTGGCAAAGCCTGCTCTGGATTTAGAGTAAAGAGGTAAGTGGTAATGCTTGGTAAAAGTGTGCACTGAACTCCAAGTTGCAGCCTCCAAAATTTCCTTGGTTGGTACTCCTCTGAGAAAGGCTGCTGAAGTGGCTGCTGCCCTGGTAGAATGTGGCCTAATATTCTTAGGCACTGACTTGCCATGCTGTGCATAGCAGAAACGAATACAGTGTCCTATCCATTTTGAACCAGTCTGATTTGAGATAGCCTTTCCTTGTGATCCTGCAGCATATGCCACAAACAGTTGCACAGTTTTTCTGAAAGCTTTTGTTTTGTCCAAGTAGAAGCGTAGCTGCCTGTGTATGTCCAAAAAGTGCAAACGTCTCTCCCCTTTATTCTGGGGATTTGGATAAAATGTTGGCAAATGAATGGTTTGGTTAAGAGCCACACTGGATACTACCTTTGGCATAAATGTTGGGTTTGTCCTTAGAGAAACCCTGTCCGGATGAAAAATGATAAAAGGTTCCACTGCCATTAATGCCTATAACTCTGAGACTTTTCTTGCTGAAGTTATTGCTAGAAGCAGAGCAGTTTTCCAAGGTAAGACTTTTATGTCAGCTGTATTGGCTGGCTCAAAAGGAGGTAGTGTGAGCTTTTCTAAGACAAAGTTGAGGTCCCATGTAGGTATCGGTGCTCTCCTTGGGGGTCTTATGTTTTGTTTCCCCTTCTGAGGTACTGCCTTAGCAGTGGATGAGAGAAAATAGGAGGTTCCGTATTGTAATGAGCTGAAATGGCAGAGGCATGGATCTTAATTGATGAGAAGGATAGGCCTTTGTCCAGCATCTCGGTTAGATATTTTAAAATCTGGGGAATATTTGGAACAAGTGGTTCAAGTCCTTGTGCTTGGTTCCAAGCACAGAATCTCTTCCATTTTTTTGCGTAAGATTTCCTGGTGCTGGGCCTCCTGGCTTCCAAAATGACATCCATAACAGCTTTAGAGAGAGGTGTGTTCTCAGTGGCTATATTATCCACCATGCAGCCAGATTTAAGGTTCTGAGTTGGCTTTGCAGGATCTGATTGTTATGTTGAGTAAGAAGATGAGGCATTAGAGGTAAAGTCCAGGCTGGGCCTTGAGACAAGTTCTTCAGGATTTGGTACCAGTGCTGGCGTGGCCAGTCTGGGGCAATCAAAATCATTTTTGGCTTCTCTTGTCTGACTTTTAGGAGCACCTTGGGAAAGAGAGGCAGTGGTGGAAAGGCATAAACTGTTAGGGTTTTCCAGCTGAAAGATAGAGCATCTACTTTCCATGCTTGTGAGTGGTAAGTCCTTGTGCAGAATCTCTGTAGTTGGTAGTTGTGAGGGGAGGCAAAGAGATCTATGTCTGGGCATCCCCATTTCCTTGTTACCATGCTGAAGACCTATGGATTTAGTTTCCACTCGTGAGGGTCCATGAGGTTTCTGCTTAGTTCGTCTGCCAGAGTATTTTTCTTTCCTGGCAGGAATTGTGTCTGCAGATGTACTTGATAGGTCAGTGCTGTGTTCCACGAAGTCATGGCTTGCCTGCAGAGGGGGTAGGAATGTGTACCCCCTTGCTTGTTTATGTACAACATAACTGTAGTATTGTCCGCTGGATGTAGTAGGTCCTTGAAGGCTGTCAGGGCATTCTTTACAGTTAGCATCTCTTTCTGATTGATGTGAAGATGCATTTGGTCCGTGAGCCACGTACCCTGAATACATTTTCCTGCCATGTGTGCCCCCCCCCCCCCCCCCCCAGGCATAATCCGATGCATCTGTTGTTAGTGTTTGCCTGGCTGTGGGTAAAGTGAAAGGCTGTCTCTTATTGTGGTGGCAGGCCAGTGCCCACCATCGAAACTCCTGTTGCAGGCAGAGAATAAGAGTTGTTTCCAGGCTGTGACAATGTTGAGTCCAAACACTTTTTAGGTACCATTGTAGCTTCCTCGTATGCAGTCTTGCATATGGAATTCGCAGGATGCAAGATGCCATGAAGCCCAAAGCCTGCAGAATTTTTCTTGCAGGTAGCTGGGTCTTTGTTGCCATCATTTGAAAGTAATGAGTCAGTTGCCTTTGCTTGTCTGGCATGAGATAAGCCATCTGGGAAGTTGTATTTAAGCTTGCACCCAGGAATATTATCTCTTGAGAGGGCACTAGTTTTGATTTATTTTCATTTACTGTGTACCCTAGGCAAATTAGTAATTCTTTTACAAATGCCAGATGCTTTAGTAGAATGTCCTTGATCTCTGCTTGAATAAGGCAGTCGTCCAAGTAGAGATATATCTGAATTCCTTGTTGTCTGCAAAATGCAATTACTGGTGCCAGGCATTTTGTGAAGACCCTGGGTGCAGTAGATAAGCCAAAGGGCAGTGCAGAGAATTGGTAATGCATTGAGCCAGCTATGAATCTGAGGTATCGTCTGCAAGATTGTCTGATTGGGACATGCAGGTATACCTCTTTGAGGTCCAATGTAACTAGCCAAGCCTTCTTGCCCAGCATGGGTAGAAGCTGCTGCAGTGTTAACATTTTGAATTTTGGAACATCCAGGAAAGTATTTAGAATTGACAGGTCCAGTATTGGTCTCCAGGCTTTGTCCTTTCTGGGTACCAAGAAAAGTCTTTGAGTAAAATCCTTGCCCCTGTTCTTGCTGTGGTACTTTTTGAATAGCTCTCATGTCCATGAGAGCAGAAATTTGTTTTTGTGCCTCTGCCCATTGGTTTTGTGGCAGGTCTGGCATACCCTTTGACCTTGGTAGGGTGTGAAAGTAGAACCTGTAACCCTGAGAAACAATATTCAGTACCCATTTGTCCTGGGTGATCATATGCCAATTCTGTGAGAAAAGTGCTAGTTTTCCCCCTAAGGGTGCTGTCAAAAGGTAAGTGCTTGGCTTTTGTAGAGGGAAGTCATTGGGACTGTTTCCTATAAGGTTGTGATTTGTCTTCTCCGCCTTTGGGGGCTGAAGCACCCCACTATTTAGGTCTGTATGAGCCTTGGGGCTGAGATCTGCCTCTTGGGCATCTGTATCTGCCTCTTTGTGGCCTGACACTGGAAAGGACCAATTTTTAGAAGGCCAGTTCCTGCTAAATCTAGGTGGTTGAACCTGTAAGAAATCCTTTACTGTCTGCATTGAATTTGCTTTATCCTCCATTTTCTTTAACACCTCTTCTGCCTTAACACCAAACAAAGTATAATGTTGTAATGGAGCATCCAATAATTTTGCTTTAACGTGACCAGGTAAACTTTGTTCTTTTAACCAAGCATGCCTTCGAATGACAGAGCCTGTAACTGTGGCTCTGCAAGAAGCCTCTAATGAATCAAAACCACATTGCAGAGTATGCTTTCCCACTTGTTCAGCTGCATGCAATAAATCCTGCATTTCCTTATTGTCAGGACATTCTGAGCTTGTAAGCATTTTCTGTTTTAGCAAAGACATTAGGTATTGTTGATATTTAAGCATGTGAAACTGGCAGCTTAAAGCCCTTACAGCTAAAGTAGTAGAAGTGTAGACTTTTTTCCCCCATCTATCCAGTGCTCTAGAATCCCTATCAGAGGAACAGGGTTTTTTGCAGTGGAAGCCTTGACCCCTTTGGGGCCCTGAGAAATTGTTTCTGGGTCAGCAGCAGGGTTTTTATAAAGAAATTTATGAGAGTCTGGGACCCTGTAAGTACCTATCTGGCTTAACTGGTGCAGGGGGTAAAGAACCAGGAGACAAACTGGATTCAGAAAAAAACATCATCAACAATATCCAGAATAGGGGGGATAGCAAAGGGCCTGTGCTGAGGCAGTAAAAAAGTCTCTGAGCCTTTTCTTGGATTCTGAATAATCCTGGCTCAACCAATGGAAATGCTCCCTCATGATGTGCAGGGTTTCCCCAAAAGAGTAATCCTCAGGAGGAGAGGCTGAAGGGATAGATTCTTCAGCATCAGAGTCCTCATAGGGATGAAGAGAATATCCCTGTTCTGAAGAGGAATCAGAAGAAATAGAAACCTGGTCAGAGGATTCAGTCAGTGTCTTGCCTAGGCCTTTTATCAGGAGGGGGATGGGAACCCGTGATCAAAGTAATTAGGTCCTCGGCCATTTTAAGCATCTGTTTCTTGGGCATGGATGACTGTCCAGGAGAATGCTGTACCTGTTTGTGTCTTTAATGGTGTTTTAGCCTTTGCCTTGGCTGCAGAAGTAGACTTGATAGTAAGCTGTGTAGGTCTGAAAACACCCTCAGAAGCCGATGCCTGCTCAGCGGCTCCGGACCCATCTGAGGGAATAGTTTCCGTAGGACTAATACCTTGAGTTTCCAGAGGCCTAGTTGTCTCCATGTGGGAGTCGGAGGCGGCCTGTGGCTCTGAGGTAGCGGGTGTCAGGGGCTGCGAAAGCGCCTCACTGAGAACCGGTGAACCAGCGACTGGCCTAGAAGAGGCTTCGTCGTCGGTTTTGGACCTCGGATGCCTGTCCTTTTCTTTGTCTTTCGTTTTTTATGAATTTCGGTCGTTGGTTGTTATGACGGCATTATGTAATTAAACTTTCGGCCAAAGTAATGTAAAGCAAAATCAAACCGACGCTTAATAGTGCGTTAGTTGAACCTAGCACAAAACCGACAACTAGCAACGTCGTGGTCAGGGCCTAGGCAAGGAATACAGTAAGAGTGAAAATCCTTATGAGGTATTTGCTTCCCACAAGAAATACAATTGTTGACTTTTACTGACATCGGTCTGGAGCAAGAAAAAGTTTCCCCAACGGGGTACTTAGCTTTATTGAAGACTTCGGTTCTGAAATTCTATTTCGAAAATCTCAGGAGTCGGCCGACCGGCACTTGCGAACTGCTTTTGCATTGGGCACCGTGCGGCAAGAAAGACTGAAGAAAATGGCGTCGGCTGCATCTTATATACCCCTGGTGCACTGATGTCAGGGAAGAGGCGACAGCAACCAACGCCGGACCAGGACATTGGAATTCAGGCCGACTGAGGGTAGCCTGCCAGCAGGATAACCCAAGTGTAATGACAGCAACAGTGAAGCACGATGACCATCAAGGTTTTCCATGACAAATACTTGAGGTCGCAAGAAGAGACTGGTACAAAAGGTGCCATTGTCAGAGCTTGTAGAACTAATGATAAATCCCATTGTTGAACAGGTTCGCTAAAAGGTGGCTTCAGATGATTCACACCTTTTATGAAGGTCTTGCGCAAGTTATGGGACATAAGAGAGGAATCTTGGACACCCGCATCAAAATTAGAAATTGCAGCCAAATGAACTCTAATGGTAGAGGCCAACAGACCTGATTGAAATAGGTCAGCCAGATAGTCTAGTATTATCGACACTGGTGCTGAAAAGGGGTCAACTTGTTTATCTTTCAACCAACAGGTAAATCTTTTCCACTTGTTCAGATAAGTAATTCTAGTGGAGGACATGAGAAGCAATGAGAATATCACGTACTGGTAAAGAAAGATCATTCTGCCTGGCAATCAAGAGAACTGGAGAAATCTTTTAGTTATGTACTTACCATAACTTCAGATGTTTGGGATCCATCTCGCCTACATTCTGACTGATGGATTCGGAGCCGATCCCTCGGCTCCGACTCGGCACGCTTATGCCAAAGAGCGAAGTCTCTTATTGGCTGAGCTTACTATATCCCAGGATGCACCACTACCAGTCCCCCAGATCTAGTTTGTCCGCATACATGCACACACGCACTGCTTATATAACAATGCCAGATGAAACAAGATGAAAACAGAAGAACTCAAACCGTTCAATCTCTTCTGATCTCCAAGGCAGGGAGAAGGAGGGTGGGTATTAGGAATGTAGGCGAGATGGATCCCAAACATCTGAAGTTATGGTAAGTACATAACTAAAAGATGTTATGTGATCCTATCTCGCCTACATTCTGACTGATGGGACAGCGTCCCTAGCACCTATATCCTGGGTGGCTCACTGGAAAACACTCCTGAGTACCGTGGAACCAAATGATGCTCGGCCCTTAGATGCCACATACAATTTATAGTGGGAAATGAAAGTGTGCGGGTTGGACCAAGTAGCCGCAGCACAAATCTCAGAAATAGCGAGCTTGGAATGAAATGCAATAGAGGTAGCCATAGCTCTAGTAGAGTGGGCTTTGACAGATGTTGTAAGTTGCTTATTTGAAGAGGAATAAGCCTGAGTTATGCAATCTCTAATCCATTTGGCAATAGTGGCTTTAGTGATGGTTTGACCCAGTTTATTATCCGAAAAGGACACAAACAATTGATCTGTTTTCCGAATTTGTTGAGTCCTGTCTAGATAGAAGCGCAATTGCCTATGAACATCCAACATATGCAAGGTGTATTCCGCTTTGCTTGAAAATTTTGGAAAGAAAACTGGTAGCTCTAGAGATTGTTGGAGACAGAGATTAGAACAAACTTTGGGAACAAAAGATGGATTAGGTCTAAGTGATACTCTATCCTTGTGAAAAATCAAGTACGGTGGTTTGATAGATAGGGCTTGAAGTTCTGAAACTCTTCTTGCAGAGGTAATAGCAATTAAGAAGGCAGTTTTCCAAGACAGATATTTCAACTCACATGTAGCAGCCGGTTCAAAAGGAGCAGATGTTAAGGCACGAAGTACCAAATCAAGATCCCACGGAGGCGCAGGATGAAAAACTGGGGGTCTTAAAAGCACAGCACCTTTCATGAAAGTTTTACATAGTCTGCTGCTCATCAACGGTGGGTCTATGGATTCGTGAAATTTGGAGATAGCTGCTAATTGGACTTTAATAGTAGAGACTGAAGATCCTTGATTAAACAAGGATGTCAAAATTTCAAGACCTCTGGTATCGGGCAGTAATAGGGTCTAAGCCTCTGAGTTGAGCCCAAATAGCAAACCTCTTCCACTTGCTGAGATACAATTTCTTAGTGGTGGGTTTGTGGGCTGAAGATAAAATGTGAATAACTTCGGGTCCAAGGTGTGATTTCTGACTAAAGTTGGAAGTGGAGGAGCCAAGCTGTTAATTTCAAAGTGTGAAGGGACTGGTGCTGTTGACCCGACTGATGAACCAGAAGGTCCGGAGTTAGATCCAAAAACCAAGGACCGTCCAGAGTATATTTCTGTAGGTAGGGGAACCATACCCGACGAGGCCAGTACGGAGCAATTAGAATCATTGTGGACCCCAATTGGGAAGCTTTCTGGATGACTTTGGGAAGGAGTGGAACCGGAGGGAAAGCATAAGCAGTCCTGTTGGCCAAGGTTGGACTAGAGCATCCGTAGCTGCCTCTCCTTGACGGGGGGGTCAAGGAAAAGAACTTTCTGCACTTCGTGTTGTGTGGTGTTGCAAATAGGTCACAGCACGGAATCCCCCATTTTTTGAAAATCTGAGCTGCTACTGTTTCGTTCAGGGACCACTCGTGAGGAGAGAGAATAGTCCTGCTCAGTCTGTCTGCCAATACATTTGATTTTCCTGGAATGTGGGTCGCTACCAGGAAGCGGTTGGTAGCCAATGCCCATTCTCACACCCTCATGGCCTCTCTGTAAAGGGGGTAAGATCTGGTCCCTCCTTGTTTGTTTAGATACCAGACCACCGACATGTTGTCTGTGTGGATAGCGATAATGCCTTGAGGGAGAAATTTGTGGAGGGCTTGTAGGGACAGAAGTACAGCCCTCATTTCCAACACATTGATATGGAGAAACGTTTCGTTTGGAAGCCAAGAACCCTGAACTGACCTGCCCAGACAATGCCCCCGTCTGGGAGGCATCCGTTGTCAAGGTGGCCACCGGAGGGGGTATAACAAAAGGTCTTCCCTGATTCAGATTGGATGTTAGAAGCCACCAGCGGAGGTCCCGTTTGCACGTTTCTGTAATCAGTATGTGATGATTGAGGGGGAGATCCTGAAAAGACCATTGTGTCGATAACAGCCACTGAAGAATCCTCATGTGCAATCTTGCCAGAGGAACTAGGAGAACCGTGGCAGACATTGAACCTAAAAGTTGCAGGACCATCCTGGCTGGGGCTTTGGATCTTAGAAGCAGGGCTCGGACTTGACCTTGTAATGTTTGAATCCTTTCGGTAGGAAGGAAGATTCGCATTAATTTTGAGTCTATCTCTGCTCCTATGAATCTTATGCGCTGAGAAGGCAGCAAGACAGACTTTGACCAGTTGAATGTAATTCCCAGGGAAGCACCCAGGGAGATAGTGGCTTGTAGGTTCTCTAATAGTAAATGCCTGGTGGTGGCAGTCAGGAGCCAGTCGTCCAGATAGGGAAACACTTGGAATCCGAGACTCCTCAGGTTAGCAGTCACTACTGCCAGACACTTGGTGAACACCCTGGGGGCTGTGGTGAGACCAAAGGGCAGTGCACAAAATTGGAAATGACTGTCTCCCAGGCTGAAGCGCAGATACCTCCTGGACGCCTGATGTATCGGTATGTGATAATAGGCGTCCTTGAGATCTATGGAGCACATCCAAACATCTTTCTCCAACAATGGGAGAATGGATTGTAAAGTGACCATTGAATTTGGACTTCATGACGGACTGGTTTAGTTTGCTGAGATCCAAAATGGGTCTCAGGTCCCCTGTCTTTTTTGGCACTAAAAAGAACCTTGAGTAGTTTCCGGATCCGATCTGGTCTGTGAGGACCGGTTGGATGACTCCTTTTTCTAGCAGCTTTGAAGCTTCTACGGCTGCAATTTCCCTTTGACTGGGTGGTGGGTCCGGGATTTTTTTGGACGGTGGAGGAGAGTATGTGAAGGGAATGGTGTAACCTCCGGCAATTATCCGAAGCACCCATCTGTCCTGAGTAATAGACTCCCAGGCTTTTAGGTGCTTGGCAAATCGGCACCCGACTAGCTCCGGAGCAGCACAGCCAGGCAATCCCTCATGAAGTGTGGGAGGCTGAAGAGCCACGAAAGGACTCGCGGTCTCCAGTGTTGCGGGGGCCTCTGCCGCCTCTGGGACGGCGTCTCCCAGAAAAATTTCCTCGTCCTCTGCCTCTGGAAGGGGAATCTTCCTGCTGTTGGGGAAAGAATTTCTGTGATTTGCGGAACCACACCTTCCCTCCTCTTTTAGCCTTGGGATAAGGCCGAAAGGGAGTGGAATAACGTGCTCCTACGGCAGATAAAGTCTTTCCCTCCTGCTCACAGCGGGTAAGAGTGTCCTTTACCTTGGGTCCAAACAAAGAGGACCCATCAAAGGGCGCCGGCAACGGGGGACTTGAAGGCCTCCCGGAAATGACGCAAAGGCAGCCAGGCTTGTCTCCGCAGAGCCACGCCTGTGCCTGCGCCGCCGCCTTCGGCGCATATGAAATGAGCCTCATGGACGAGTTAGAAATCGAGTTGAGGATAGCCAACTGAGAGCTAACCGACTGGGCTAGCTGCTCAGGTAGGTTACCTGAGAGGGAGTCTGAGAGCTCCTTGACCAGATCCCTCTGTAGTCTGGTGAAATGTGCCAAATAATTCAGGGACCTCAGAGTAAAGGCCGCTGAAGTCAGGGTGCGCTTCCGTGCGGTCCATGCTCCTAGACTCCTTATTAGGAGGATGGACGGACGTTGAAGCCTCTGCCACGTCCTGCTGGGTAGCAGATGCCACCACCATGGCATCTACAGCCACTCCTTTCGTCAAGAACTCCTTCTCGGGTGGGGCAGACAAAAATTTGTTAGGGCGAGAAGGCACTGGTTCCACAGTATCTGGATGTTCCCACGCCCTCCGACAAACCAAATCCAGGAGCTCGAAGGGCGGAAACACCCAGGAGGCGGAGGGCTGAGCCCCGAAGGCCTTGAGAAACACCGACTCATCAGCGGAGGGGGGTTTGGAATTCCAGCCGCCTCGTTAAGGATCTCTAGAATGTCTGCAAATGAGACATCATCCGAGGACGACTTTGGGGACCCCTCCGCATCATCAAGATCAGTGTCCGATGTAAGAGACTCGTCGGGGGAGTCCACGTGCTTCCTCTTGTACGATCTCTTCCTTGGGGGCTCCTCCGAAGACAACTCCGAAGAACCCTCAGGAGGAGGGGAACCCCCAGTGGGGGTAACCTCAGGCCCGGGGGCTCCGCTGCCTAGAGACAGGGGAACTGCCAAAGACCCAGTCTCCATGCCCAGGAAGGTGCCGGTAAAGCCGTAGAGATGGCCGAAGAAGACTTGGCCAAGGCACTCCTCATAGCTCTGAAAGCCGGACCCCCAGAATCCTGGGAGGGTCCGGTCCCCGGAGCCATGATAGCAGACGGAAGTCCCGCGAAGCACCGAGAGGGAGGCTCGGAACCGACAGCATTGGTCCCAGCGTCACCCCGGGTCCGGCCGAAGAAGTCCGTGTGCTAAACTCGGACCCGAAGGCCGGGGTTGGAGTAAGGGTCGGAGCCGACCCTAGGATCTCTATTGGCTCCATCAGCACCTGCTCCGGAGCCGAAGCGGTCGGAGGAGGAATGGCAATGGAGTGGGCTATCGGCTCGAAGCCAATTGGGTCGGAGCGAAACAAATTTCTGAAAGACTGGGGACTGGAACAGTCTTTGGAGCACCCTGTCTATGTCCGAATCTGACATCCTTGATGACCTGGAAGAGACCGAATGGGTCCGAGTAGGCCTCTCCAACGGCTCCAAGGGACTAGGGGACCGGCTCCGAATCGACTCTACAATTATCGGCGCCGAAGGAATGTCCGAACCAATTTCCATCGGTGCCGAAGAGGGCTTCGGCGCTGAGGAGGAAGTGTCTGAGCGGACAACCTTCATCGGCTCCGAGATCAGTGGAGCCGATGAAGATGACCCACCTCTCGATGCCCCAGACGACGGCTCCGAACCCAGAGGAGTCGAGGCTGGAGGCATCGAGGCAGACCGTTCCGCCCTCGGCTCCGAAGTCCGTGGAGCCGAAGGAGAAGCCTGCCTATGTTTTTTGGCGGTAGGTTCTGACGGACTGGTCGGAGCCGACGCCCTTTTCTTTTTAGCAGGAGCATGAGAGGAAGCTAATGCCTCTTCAAATGAAGGTTTAATAAGGCCTTTTAATATAAGTTTATTTTTCCTCTCTTGGAGGACCCTCGAGGAAAAAGCGTGACACACACTACAGGACTCCTGTAAATGTTTGGCGCCCAAACAATACACACAGAGAGAGTGGTCATCTGTGATCGACATCTTAAAACTGCACTTAGTGCACTTTTTAAATCCTGAAGGCCTAGGAGCCTGTGACATTATGGCAATCCAAATACAGTGAACTAGTCAAGAAGAAACACAAACACACTGACTAACACTGAAGAATTTTCTTTCCTCTCTCTTTTTTTTTTTTTTTTTTTTCTTCTTTTTAACAAGGACTAATCACAATACCAAAAGGAAGTAACGGATCCAAAACCCCTCAAAAAAAAAATAGGGAATTAGCCAAACAACGAACTGACAGGGGAAGGCCCTTCAACTCCGAAGGGAACCTCTAGTCTGACAAAAACACAGTCACCACACAATATTTTACCAAGGAAAAATACTCATTCATACACAAAATCCACTAGATAGCTGTTAAAACAGCTTTTTGTTGAATTTTAAAGAAATTCCTGACAGGAAAGTAAGTGAAAAAAAAACACTACTTAGCTCAGCCAAGCTCGAGACCACGTCTTCGCTTGTTAGCGGCAAACGAGATCTGGGGGACTGGTAGTGGTGCATCCTGGGATATAGTAAGCTCAGCCAATAAGAGACTTCACTCTTTGGCATAAGCGTGCCGAGTCGGAGCCGAGGGATCGGCTCCGAACCCATCAGTCAGAATGTAGGCGAGATAGGATCACATAACATCAAGCCATTAGCTTCAGGCTGTTCAGGTTGGGATGAATCAGGTTCTGTGGGTGTGAGATCAACTCCGGGATTGGATGGAGGATCCATGCTCGATCTAGTAGGTGAGGCCAAAGGAATGGGAACCAAATCTGTCATGGCCAATACGGTGCTATGAGGATTACCTTGCTCTTAAACCGCCGGGCTTTCTTCAGAAACTGGGGAATGAGAGGAAAGGGCTGAAATGCGTAGAGAAGACCCGAGGGCTAATCGTGGACTAGACCGTCCCTAGGTGACTGTCCCAGAGGGGGAATCAGGGCAAAGTAGTTGCTGCATTTGTAGTTGGCCGGGGATGCAAAGAGGTCGCAGCAAGGACGGCCCTGGCGGTGGAAGATCTCTGCTGCTATCAAGGGATTCAGGGACCACTCGTGAGGTTGCAGAATGCACCTGCTGAGTCTGTCTGCTATCACGTTGGAACTCCCAGGAATGTGCGTTGCTATAAGAAAACGGTTGGTAGCCATCACCCACTGCCATATCCTCATGGCCTCTCGACAAAAGGGGTAAGATTTGGTTCCACCTTGCTTGTTGATGTAACAGACCACCGCCATGTTGTCTGACTGAATCACAATTGTCCCAGATGGCAGCAGGGGATGGAATGCTTGTTCATAGGTTGGGTTCATAGGTTGGTACTAGGCTATCAGCCCTAGGCCTATACAAGCCTAGCCATAACAATTCCCTGGCCATTTCTTCTCACACTATTTACTTCCCTGGACCCCTGTCTAGCAGGGTGACTGACGTGATCCCCGGGGTGAATTTCCTTTCTCCCATCCAATCGTCAAGGTTCCTTTTGAAGAGGACTAAAGAGGCACTCTGCTTGACATGCATGGGCAATCTATTCCAGAGTCTGGGGAGTCTCTGGGTCAGGAACCTATCCCTCCAGCATGTTTTGTTTATTGTAATGACAAAGTTTAGATCCCTGGAGCGTGTGGCACTGAGGGATTGGGATTTCTTTAAGTGTAGCATGTCCAACAGCTCTGGGTTTGACATGGCCTTGTATGTTAAGCAAAGATTGCCTCTGAGTAGACGATATGCGACAGAGTATAGCTGGAGTTTTTTAAGGCAGTCAGCGTAGGGCATCTGCTTTAGGCCTGTGATTCTTTTAGTGAGGTATTTCTGTGGCCTTTCCAGTTGTTGCAGATGTCTTGAGAGGTACATACCAAATGGGGCATTGTATTCTATAATGGGTCTAATGAGGGATGAGTACAGTGGGACAATGACCTCCTTTTTTCTGGATGAAAAGCCCTTAGTGATGAGGTGTACCACATAGAAGGATTTCCTGACTGTTGTGGCGATGTGGTTATCGAAGGTGAGACCACTGTCCACCTGTGTCCCTAAGTCTCTTATCAAACTTTCGGTGTTTAGTGTACTTCCACCTATATGGTAATTCACGGATACATGTTTTTTTTTCCCAAAGGGGATAACTATACATTTCTTCGCATTGAGCTTGAGCCCATGGCTCTGGCACCAAGCATCTGTTTCTGTAAGGCCCTTTTGTAGAGTATCCACATCATTTGGGGATTCAATAATGGCTCCCAGTTTGCAGTCATTTGCAAACTTGGTTATCCAGAGTCCCTTAGTGTTGGCCTGTACTTCAGAGAAGTAGATGCCAAACAAGAGCGGTCCCAGGACTGAACCCTGAGGTACTCCACTTGTCACTTGTCTGGAGCTGGATTTGGAGTCGGCTACTTTTACAGTGTGGGTTCTATCAGTAAGCCAGTTATCAACCCATTGGGTGACGTAGGGATTAATGCCCAGCTTAGTAAGTTTATCTATGATTCCAGAGTGGGGGATGGTGTCAAAGGCCTTGGCAAGGTCTAGATAGGCTGTGTGGACCACCTTACCCTTGTCCATGGCTCTGGAGACTGATTCGAAGAAGTCAATCAAGTTCAGGAGACAGGATCGGCCCTTCACGAACCCAAACTGGGTGGGGTCCAGTGTTTGAAGGTTGCTAATGTCTTTGTTTATAAGTTCCATGACAATATGCTCCATGGCCTTGCAGATAAGGCTCGTCAGACTGATGGGACGGTAGTTTCCAGGATCCAAGGTGGATCCCCCCTTGTGGAGTGGGATAACTGTAGCTGTGCGCCACTCAGTGGGCACGAAACCTGAGGTGAGGTTATGATTAAACATGACACTGAGGTGAGGTGCCAGTTCATATTGTAGTTCATGTAGTACACAGCCCGGGATGTCATCTGGTCCCATGGATGCTGTATTCTTAGCTTTGGAGAGTGCGTTTTTTACCTGTGTGGCCGTTATTACCGGAATTTGGCAATCTTCCGATATTGAGATGGGCCATTTAGGGGGTGAGAGGGGGGTGAAGCTGGCACTGAATCGATCTGCCAGGATATTAGCAATATCCTTGGGATCGGTATATTTAATGCCATTCTGTTTTAGCTCAGAGCAGATCTGAGCATTGCCATTTAGATTCTTGACAGTTATAGAATGCCTTGTTGTTGTCTTTGGAATCTTTGGCAATTTTATTTTCGTAACTAGCTTTGAAGGATTTTATGAGGGCTCTCAGTTTCTTACTGAGACTGGTAAGGAAGTTTTTTGCATCCTGGGATTTTCCTCTTTTCTGCAACAGTTTCTTCCTTTTGTTGTAAAGTTTGTTTATGGCAGAGGACCACCAGATTGGCTTCTTTTTTTTGGATGAGAGCATCTTGGTTCTATTTGGGATGGTACGATTTATGCATGAGTGGATGTGCTCGTACAGTGCCTTAGTTTAGGATTCAGCAGTTGAACTTTCAGCTCCTGTCTGCATGGGTGTCATGAAGTTTGTCACTTCTGACTTGAGTAGCATGAAGTTGGCTTTGGAGAAGTTTTTTATGGAGGTTTCCTTACTGGAGGGAGGGGGTGGGATGTGGATGTTGAGGGTGATTAGCTTATGGTCAGACGTGACTAACGAGGGGGTGACCATAGGTGTGGAGCATCGATTTCCCATGTTTGTAATGACCAGGTCTAGGATATTGGAGCCCCTGGTGGGACTATGGATTAGTTGATCCAAGGCGTTGGAATTTATGAATTCCAAGAACCGTTGGGCAAAGGTGTTGGTACATGAGTAGCTTTCCCAGTTAATGGCAGAGTAGTTAAAATCACCCAGTATTAGGGTGTTTGGTTCTATCTTAATATTTTCCAGTATGTTTAGTAAGGTGTAGTGAGAATCTTGGGGTATGGTGGGGGATCTGTAGCAAGCTACAATTTGGATTGCAGTCTTACCTAGTGTTAGTTGCACCTGGAGAATTTCAAACGCATTGTGTTGGGCAACTAGCCTGGTGGTGTGAATATCCTTGGTGAATACTGACACTCCTCCACCTTTAGTGTTTCGGTCCTGCTTTGGTGGCCGAAAAGTGTGGTAAGAGTTGTAGCCTGGTATTGCAGGGGTGCTCTCTGGAGCCTTGAACCAGGTCTCAGTTACTGCACAGATATCGATGTTCTCCATTTTTAGGAGTGCCTCGAGAGAGTGCATTTTGAGGTTTAGACTTCTAGCATTGAGTAGCATTACCTTCAGATTTTGCATGCTTGTACCCATTACGGTGGTGGTTTTGTTCTTTGAACTTTGCCTAAAAAAGGCACTATAGGGGTGGCAAGAGCCTTAGCCAGTAACCTGAATCCCAGAGGCGACAGGTGCAGACCATCTCTGGCAAAGCATCGTGGTCTGTCAATCATGTCGTCCCAGGCAGACAGATACTGGATCCCCTTTGAATGACACCAGAAGCTTAGCCAATTGTTGAAGTCAATCATTTTGTCCTTATATTGTGGTATCATTCTGGGCGAAGGCAGGATGCTACTCAGGGCTAGGGTCATACCTGCCTGGGCCACATGATCCAAAAGCTCTTCCATGTCTCTTTTCATGTAGTCCAGGGAGGTACGTCTCAAGTCATTCACTCCAACATGGACAATGACAGGGTCATATTTGTACTTGTTGTGGAGTGACTTGAGTGCATGCGTTATGTAGCGGATCCTGGCACCCGTCAGGCAGCTGACTGTAATTTTCTCCTTGTTCAACCTGGTGAGAGGGACATCAGTGTGCCGGACTATAGAGTCACCTATGACTAAAGTGTCAGGTACATTGTCTTGCCTTAGGGGCTGTTGCTGGGTGGCACACAAGTGTTTTGAACTATGTGACACTTTGGATGTGATTGATGTTTGTTTGCGTTTCAGCTTCAGAGGTCCTTGTTGCTTGGGCAGGTTACAGTTAAGGGCCTCTGCATATGTGGATTTAGTGTTGCTATATGTGGGTGTTGGTGGTGTGGGTTTAGAAGGGCTATGTGTTGCCTTGAGGTGTAGTGTGGGTGTTAACCTTCTCCTCTTGACTGTCTAGCACAATCTTGGGTGGAGAGAGCTTTGCTTCCATTTTGGCTATGTAAGTGCATCTCTCACAGGTTGTAGTGTTGGGTGGTAGGAGGAGAGGGTTGTCTGTGTACATGAGGCAATTGCTGCATTGCCCCAGTATGCCCAGATTCACCAGGTGGACAGGAGAAATCACCGGAAGCTGACCCGGTTTGATGCTTTTTTTTTTTTTTTTTGTAAAGTACAGGAGCTGTTTTCCCTTACCTTAGCAAGGTACTTTGCAATTATAGGCTGTTTAGTGCCTACTATTAATTTCTCCTTATTAACAAGGAGAGTTGAGTGCTTGTATCAGTTTAAGGCTTCCTAGTGCTTTCCAGCAGGTATTAGAGAAAGTGCTAGTCAAAGGGATGCTTAAAAGCACCGCCCTCAGCTCTAGAACATTTATTTGCAGATGGGCCTCCGGTTAGGACCAAGTGCCTTGCACAGTCTGTCCCTGACATAGCCCCCCCCCCCCCCACCACCACCACATCAGGAAGGTGTCCGTGGTCACTGTGGCCTTGGGTTGCTGGGGGGAAAAGGGGTGAGACCATTGAGAGAGATTGTGTTTCACCCACCAATTTAAATCCTCTTTGCACCTGTGGGCTACTCGAATCATGGCTGAAAGAGGATGCTGAAAATGATACCACTGGGTGAGCAGTAGCCATTGAAGAAGCCTCATGTGAAGCCTGGCCAGGGGAACAATGGTGATGGAGGCTGCCATAGAACCCAACAGCTGTAGAACTGAGTGAGCAGTGGATTTTTCCTTTGAAAGGATTGGAATTAGTTGTTGCTTTATCCTTAAAATTCTGTGCTCTGGAATAGCCGCTCTGCAGTTTTTTGTGTCCAAGATAACCCCTATGAATTCTGTCGACTGAGACGGGGTGAGATTGGATTTTTGCCAGTTTATGGTTATGCCTAGCCCTTGAGCAGCGAGGAGAGAGTAGGCCAGGGCTTTTTCCAGTAGATGTCTGGTGGAGGCGGAAATGAGCCAGTCGTCTAGGTACGGAAACACTTGGAATCCTTGAAGTCGCAAGTGAGCTGTGACAACTGCCATGCACTTTGTGAACACTGTGGGGGCTGTAGAGAGTCCGAAAGGCAGTACTCTGAACTGGTAGTGATTGGCTCCCGCACGGAAGCGCAGAAATCTTCTTGATGGCCTGTCCAGCTTTATGTGGTAGTATGCATCTTGAAGATCTATAGAGCACATCCAATCGTCTTTTTCCAAAAGCAGGAGGATAGACTTTATAGTGACCATCCGGAATTTTTGTACTCTCACAAACTTGTTCAATACACTGAGGTCCAAAATTGGTCTCCAGTCCCCGGTTTTCTTTGGCATCAAAAATAGTCTTGGAGTAGAATCCGGATCCTATCTGGTCTGGAGGGACTATTTGGATGACTCTTTCTTAGCAGCTTTTTATCTGGACTGCTGCTTCTTCCCTTTGACTGGGTGGAACATCGGGAAGATGTTTTGACGGGACAAAGATCGAAGGGGATAGGATAACCTCTGGTTATGATCCTTTGTACCCAAGAATCGGTGGTGATGTAGCCAGGCAGAAGGGTACAAGGAGAAACATCCCCCAACCATCTCCACAGGAAAGGAGTTGGGCCGCTCTTCAGGAGCTCTGGTAGAATTGACCAGGGAAAGAATCCCTGGAACTCTGGTTACGCGGTCCCCCTCTGCCCCAAAAGGAGCATCTTCCCTGTAAGATTCTCCCTCTGCCTCTGGGGAAAACTTGTCCTGTGTGTCACGAAAAGGACCCTGAAATTTCTTGAACCATATCTTCCAACTCTTTTGGTTTCGGGAAAAAGCACGTTGAGGGAAAGAATAACGGACACCTACGGCAGAAAGGGTCTTACCGTCTTGTTCACATCTGGCCAGTGTGCTTTTAACTTTGGGCCCAAACAACAAGGATGGCTCAATGGGGGCATTAAGAAAGGTAGACTTAAAAGGTTCCGCGAAGTTGCACAAGTGCATCCAGGCGTATTGTCTCAAGACCGCAGCTGAACCCGCCGCTCTAGCTGCTCCTTCTGATGCATGAGATATCAATCGCACAGAGGAGTTAAATATAGACTCAATGGTGGCTAGCAGAGAGGCCACTTTGTCACGGACCTCATCAGACACTGCTCCAGCCATGGTTTCAGAGAGCTCAGAGATCAGATCCCTTTGAAGCCTGGTAAAATGTGCCATATAATTCAGGGACCTGATGGCAAAGGTCGCTGAAGCAAAAGTGCACTTCCCTATTCTGTCCAGGGCCAGGGACTCTCTGTTAAGCGGATGGACAGTCTGGCTTTCTTCTTCAGCCAGATCCTTTTTTGTTGCGGCCACCACCACCAAAGCATATACATGAAGACCCTTGGACCAATGGGGATCTGAAGCAGGAGGGGACAATATCTTATCAGGCCTCAGGAAATAGCTTCAACAGAATTAGGGGCCTTCCAAGCACAATGCACGATGAACTTGACAAGTTTATCGGCAGGTGGAGTAAGCCAGGAGGTAGTGGGCTGGGCGTGAAAAGCCTGCAGGAACACAGATTTCTCAGGGGTCGGATTAGAGGGCTGCCAGTCACCTGTCTTTCAGGATTTCAAGGATATCACCAAAGGATACCTCAGAGGGTGACCGAGGGGATCCTTCCCCCTCATCGAAATCTATATCTTCGGTGACAGATTCCTCTGTGGAGTCCATGTGTTTCCTCTTACATGAACTTTTCCGGTGGACCTCCTCAGCGGGAGAAGCTGGGAAAGACAACGGAAAAGGAGATTCCTGAGGGAATATGTCCTGAGGCCCTTGCACCCGGTGTCCGCTAGGTGCGACTTGTGAAACCAGTGTACCAGAGGAGGGCGGAGGTATAGACAGACACATATCGCCAGCAACAGCGAAAGCCTTCTCCATCAGTTGGAAGGCTGGTCCACCCGGAGAGGAGTGTATGACGAGAACAGGGGGCACTCCTCCCCTAAATAGCTCAGCCTGCCGACTCTGAGTCCCTGGAAGGCTGTGGAGCAACAAGCTATGCATATCACAGCTGACATCCTGGGTCGTAGCAAAACTTTTCTGCCACAAAGGCAACTGCAGTTCCTTGGTGAGATCCATAAAGGGAACCGCAGAAGTGGAAGACTGTACTATATCCATGGACTTCAAAGGCAATGAAGGAGGAGAATAAGAAGGTGTCTTTGGAGATGGGTGATCACCTCCCATAGAAGGATAGTTCCTGGGGGGTGGAATACATCTGGCCAAGAACGCCTGGTCCTCAAGACACAACACATCATGTTCAGAAAGACTTCTAGAGGACCTCACCGAGACTGAGGGAGAAACAGGCCTGTCCACAAAAAAAAGGCAGACTCGGTGCCCATCTCATCTGATTGCACCAAGGACAATGGTGCTGAGAAAGACTTAACTACTGTAGTCTGCACCGAAGGGGTCATTGGTGCCGATGTCATTGTCTGCACTGACACAAGGATTGGTGCTGAAGTGGTTGTCGGTGCCGAAACTGGAACCGACAAAACTGGAGTCAGTAATAAAGGCCTCGGTTCCGAGGAAGATCTCGGAGCCGAAGCGGTCAAGGTCTGCGTCGACTGAACGGTCAGTGCAGATCCAATGGTAAAGGTCTGAACCGAGGAGCCCCACGGTTCCGATATGCAGAAGGCTGCAAGGGAGGACGGAGCCGAAATCACTAATGGAGCCGAAGCCTTCGGTACTGAACTACCCTTTTTATCTGCCATATTAACAAAAAGAAAAGTACCAACAATGGTACAAGAGAGTACCCCAAAGGTATGAAAAAGAAACGTATTACAAACGATGGTAAGGAGAAATTACCTTGCGGTAAAAAGAGTAAGTAAAGGACAGAGAAAAAAAACTGAAATTATGAACTCTAGATGCGATAGGGCAAGAGACAATTAAATATTAACTTTTCTGACACAAAAGCAATTTGTAAAGCAATTAAACAACAATTGACTTTACTTAGCTTAAGAGAAGTAACTTGACATGACCGGATGGCAACACAGAAAACGAAATCTGGGGTAAAAGGGAGAGGGGAATTGTGGGTAAGAGTTTAGCTTGAGAGTTTGAAGCTGACGCGAGCTTGGAAAATGGCCGGTTCGGTTCAGAGCTTGGAACCGATACCCATACGTAAGGAATGAATAAGGATTAACAATATCAGATCAGCCCTTTCAAAAGCAGAAAGCACAGCGTCAATGGGGCCAGAAGGTGTCCCAGGCTGCTTCCTGCACGAACTACAGAACAAATTAACCCCCACCTAAACACACTGTTCAACCTTAGCCTCTCCACAGGCTACGTGCCCATAGAATGGCGCACAGTAACTGTTATTCCGATCCACAAAGGAGAGGCCACAACTGACCCTGGTAACTATCGCCCCATAAGCCTGACTAGCCTGGTCTGCAAGGCTATGGAGAGCATCATCATGGAACTCATTAACAAAGACATTGGGAACCTCCAAACATTTGACCCGACCCAGTTCGGCTTTGTTAAGGACAGATCATGCCTACTAAACCTGGTTGACTTCTTCGAGACAGTCACCAAAGCCATAGATGATGGGAAGGTAGTTCACACAGCCTACCTTGACTTCACCAAGGCTTTTAACACCATTCCCCACTCTGGAATTATAGAAAAACTCACCAGCCTGAACATAAACCCCTACGTCATGAGATGGGTTGCCAACTGGCTTACAGACAGAACTCGCACAGTAAGAATAGCGGGCTCCAGGTCAGACTCTAAACCAGTCAGAAGTGGTGCCCCACAAGGCTCGGTCCTGGGACCCCTACTGTTCAGCATATACTTCTCAGAAGTACAGGCAAAGACAGGAGGACTACGGCTAACCCAAGTTCGTTGACGAGTGCAAACTTGGAGCCATAACTGACTCTCCAGCTGACACGGACATTCTCCAAAAGGGCCTTACTGAGATGTCATGGTCTCAAGCTAAATGCCAAAAAATGCATAGTCATCCCATTTGGGAAAAACAAAACACCCATGAATTACCACATAAGTGGCAGCCCCCTTAATACAGAAGAGGTAAATAAGAGATCTGGGGACCTGGGTACATAGTAATCTCTCCTTTGACAATCATATTGCCAAAGTAGTTAGGAAATCCTTCTATGTAGCCCATCTAATTAGTAAAGGGTTCATATCTAGAAATAAAGAGGTTATAGTGCCCCCCTCGACTCGTCACTCATCAGACCCATCATAGAGTACAATGCCCCGTTTCGGATGTACTTCAAAAAACACTTCCAACAGCTGGAAAGACCACAAAAGTACCTCACCAAGAGGATTACTAGCCTCAAACATATGCAGCCCGACTGGAAAAACTCCAGCTGTACTCAGTCGCATATCGTTTACTAAGAAGTGATCTCTGTCTGACTTACAAAGCCATGTCCAACTCAGAATTGATGAACATGCTCCACCTAAAGAAATCCAAGTCACTGTGAGCCACTCGCTCTAGTGAGCTAACCTCGCCACAACAATAAATAGAACATGCTGGAGGGATAGACTCCTGTCACAGAGACTCCCCATGCTTTGGACCAAAATTCCTAACTATATTAGGCAGAGCCCCTCACTAACACTCTTCAAGAGAAACCTTGACGAGTAAATGGGTAACAGAAAATACACCCTTGGGATCACTTCATTGGCTCTTCTTGACAGAGGTTCATTTAATTAATCAATGGGGCGGCGAAAGCTGACACACTCTGGCTAGGCTTATAAATGCCCTTGGGCAGATAGCCTAGTACCTACCTATGAACCTAAGAACATCTGCTTCAGCAGTGGATGAGAGAAGAGGGGTGGTTCTGTATTGTAATGAGCTGAAATGGCTGAGGCATGAATTTTGATGGAGGAAAAGGAAAGGCCCTTGTGAAGCATCTCAGTTAAGTATTGAAGAATCTGAGGTAAATTGGGCGCTGCTGTGCCCATCGCCGGAGTTTGGCTCCAGGAACAGAATATTTTCCATTTTTTCAGAATAAGATTTTCTATTACTAGGCCTTCTTGCCTCCAAAATGGCATGCATCACTTGCTTACTGAGGGATGGCAACGGAGAGATCAGGTAATTAGCCAGGCTGCCAGTTCAGTGTTTGAAGCTGTGGGTGCAGAATCTGGCCCTCCTGCTGGGACAGCAGGGCAGGAGTCTGAGGCAGGTGCCATGGTGCCAGCAGTGACACACTGCGCAACAGGGGGTACCAGTGCTGGCGTGGCCAGTCTGGTGCAATCAGTATTGTCCTTGGTTTGTCTCGTTTGATCTTTAGTAGTACCTTGGAGAGGAGAGGCAGAGGGGGAAAGACAAACTGATTTTTTCCAGGTGAAGGACAGGGCATCTACTTTCCAAGCTTGTTTGTGGGGGAGTCCTTGAGCAGAATTTGTCCAACTGGTAGTTCTGGGGGGAGGCAAACAGGTCTATCTCTGGGCTCCCCCGTTAAGTTTCTCAACATGTCGAATAACTTTGGTTCCTGTTTCCACTCGTGTGGGTCCATGAGATTTCTGCTTAGGTCATCTGCCAGTGTATTTAGCTTTCCTGGCAAGAATTCAGCCTGTAGGTGCACTTGGTAGCTCAAGGCTGTGTTCCACAGAGCCATGGCTAGTCTGCAGAGAAGATATGAGTGGGTCCCTCCCTGCTTGTTTATGTACCACATAACAGTGGTTTTGTCCTTCTTTACCAATAACTGTCCTGGAAGTATGTGGTCCTTGAAGGCTGTCAGAGCATTCTGTACAGCTAACATTTCTTTTTGATTGATATGCAGGTGCATTTGACATGGGTTCCATTTGCCCTGAAAGCACTTCCCTACCAAGTTAGCCCCCCATGCACTGTCTGATGCATCTGTAGTTAGGGTTTTGGCGGCAGGGGGTAGAGTGAATGGCAGTCCCTTGTTTTGGTGGCAGGCCTCTATCCACCAAAGGAACTCTATCTGTAGACTAGGTATGACAGGAATCATTGATTCTAGGTCCTGAGAATGTTGACAACATAGGCTTTTTAGATACCATTGTAGTTTCCTCATATGCAGTCTTGCATATGGAATTAGTAGAATGCAGAAGGCTATGAACCCCAGGGCTTGCAGTATTTTCCTTGCAGATAGCTGGGTCTTTGTGGCCAGTAGTTTGAAGTAGGCTGTCAAATGAACTTGTTTCTCTGGTGCAAGGTAGGCCATCTGGGAAGTTTTCAAGCTTGCTCCCAGGAGTACAATTTGTTGGCAGGGTACAAGATGTGATTTCTTTTTGTTTCCGGTGTATCCCAGAGAAGTTAACAATTTCCTTACAAATGGCAGATGATTTAATAGTATGTCCTGGCTTTCTGCCTGAATTAGACAATCATCCGGGTATGGGTATATCTGAATATTTCTTTGCCTGCAAAATGCAATGACTGGAGCTAGGCACTTTGTGAATACCCTGGGCGAAGAAGCATCTCACGGCATACCGGACTCCGAATGGGTCTCAGTAGAAGCCTGTGAAACTGAAGTAGCAGGTATCAGGGGCTGCGAAGGCGCCTCACTGAGTACTGGTGACTAGCTTAGGAGAAGCATCGTCAGCAGCTTTGGACCTATGCAGTCTGTCTTTGTCTTTATCTTTGCGTTTTTTCAGAATGTCGGTAGTCGGGTGGCTTAAACAGGTGACGCAGTAAGAATGAAGATCTCCGTGAAGTATTTGCTTTCCACAGGCAAGACAATTACTACATTTTACTGACATCGGTTAGAGCAAGAAAAAAGGATCCCCAACGGGGTACTTAGCTTTAGAAGACTTCAGGTCTGAAACTCGAATAATGAAAATTTCAGGTAGCGGCCGACCGGCAATTGCGAACTGCTACTGCTTCGCTCGGCAAGAAAAGCTGATGTAATGGTGTTGGCTGCATGTTTTATACCCCTGACGACCTGACATCATGGAAGAGGCGACAGCATCCGACACAGAAATCCCAAGACTCTGGTATTCAGGCTGACTGAGGGCTACCTGCAGGTAGATAACCCCAAGTGTGATGACTGCAACAGTGAAACACGAAGAACATCTGCAAAGGCAAACCCTGCCCTAGACTTAGTAAAAAGAGGTAGGTGGCAATGCTTTGTAAAGGTATGGACAGAGGTTCAGGCAGCAGCTTCCAAAATGCCCTGGTGGGGAGTCCTCTGAGGAAGGCTGTGGAAGTGGAGGCTGCCCTAGTGGAATGGGTACGAATAGACTTGGGGGGAGGAGGGGTTCCCTTGTAGTCGGTAGCAGAAATGGATACAGTGTGATATCCATTTGGAAATGGTTTGCTTGGAAATGGGCTTCCCCTCTGCCCCCGGGACAAAGCTGACAAGCAGCTGGTCTTTTTTCTGAAGGGTTTAGTATGGTCCAGATAGTATCTGAGCTGTCTTTGTGCACATCTAGTGAGTGCAGAATTCCTCCCCCCTAGTTTTGAGGGTTGGGAAAGAAGGTGGGTAGGTGTATAGCCTGGTTGAGGGTCACATCAGATACCACCTTAGGCATAAAGGAAGGGTTAAGTCCTCAGGGAGACCCTGTCTGCGTGGAAAATGATGAAGGGTTCAACAGCCATGAGTGCTTGAAGCTCTGAAACCCTTCTGGCTGAGGTGATAGCTAGTAGGAAGCAGTCTTCCAGGAGAGGTATTTCAATTCTGTTGCAGCAGCAGGTTCAAAAGGAGGTAAGATTAGTTTTTCTAAAACATAATTCAGGTTCCAGGCTGGTGTGGGAGGCCTTCTGGGAGGTCTGATATTAGAAGCCCCTCTGAGGAATTGTTTAATCAAAGGATGAGAGAAGAGCGGTGGGTCTGAATCATAATGGGCTAAAATGGCTGAGGCATGGATTTTAATAGAAGAGAAGGACAGGCCACTTTTGAGCAACTCGGCTAGGTAATCCAAGATAAGAGGGATGGAAGGATATGAGGTACTGGTCACTCGGGACTGGCTCCAGGAGCAGAATCTTTTCCATTTCTCTGCATAAGATTTTCTGGTGCTGGGCCTTCTGGCCTCTGTGATATATGGAATAAACTACCTATCTATATCAAACAAAGTTCCTCATTAGCACTCTTCAAGAAAAATCTTGATGATTGGATGGGAAATAGGAAATTCACCCTGGGGATCACTTCTGTGGCTCTGCTCGACAGTGGCACAGGAAAATAATTTTCTTGGGTGGCAAAAGCCAGGGTACCTTTTTGGCTGGGCTTGTATAGGCCCCAGGGCCGATAGCCTAGTATCTACCTATGAACCTATGATAACATCTAGAACCGGCTTGCTTAACAGGGACTTGGTCAGCTTTTAAGGTATAAGCCAAGTTGAAAGATTGAGAGTCTGCAAGTCTGAGTGCAGTATCTCTCCTCTCACCTGGGTCAAGAGTTCTGAGATCAGGGGAAGCTGCTTGGGGGGCTGTAAGGTCAGGCTACGCAGCAAGGGGTACCAATGCTGCCTGGGCCAATCCGGAGCATTGAGGATGGCCTTTGGTCTCTCCTCCCTTATTCTGACCAGTACCTTGGGAATTAGAGGCATAGGAGGGAACATGTACACAAAGAGGGAGTTCCAGGGGAAGGTCAAGGCATCCACCTTCCATGCTAGGAGGTGATACTCCCTGGTACAGAACTTTTGCAGCTGGTGGTTGAGGTGCGAAGCAAAGAGATTCACCTTTGGAGTACCCACTTCTGAGTGATTTGCAGAAAGATTTCCCTATGGGGCTACCATTCGTGGGGGTCCAGTAAGTTTCTGCTTATGTGGTCTGCTAGAGTGTTGTTGACCCCTGGTAAGTATTGAGCAATTAGGTGTAGACCCATGGAGTCGGCTGTCAGCCAGAGGTTCATGGCTAGTCTACACAGAGGGTAAGATTGGGTCCTCCCTCCCCTGTTTGTTGATATATCACATTACTGTGGTGTTGTCTGTTTTTATAAGGAGGACCCCTGGCCTGAGATGGGGTTTGAAGGATGCCACAGCCTTTTGTACTGCCATCATTTCTTTCTTACTGATGTGTAAGTGGAGGTGCTGGGCATCCCAAAGACCCTGGGTGCACCTGCCTGCTAGATGAGCGCCCCAAACAATGTCTGAGGCGTCGGTGGTGATGGTCTGGCCGGTAGGGCGGAGGATGAAGGGAAGACCCTTGTTCTTGGCACAGGCCTCTGCAAACCAAAGAAAACTTGGCCTTTATACATGGGATCAGAGGGAGAGAGGTCTCTAGAGACAGAGTGCTGGCACCAATGGTTCTTTAGGTACCACTGAAGATTTCTCATGTGAAGCCTGGCCAGAGGAATTAGAAGGATGCAAGATTCCATGTATCCCAGGGCTTGCAGGAACTTCCTCGCAGTGAGGTGACTTCTGAAAGCCAGCTAGGTAAAGTAGAGAGGCACTGCTTTTCTGGGGATAGGAAGGCCATTTGGGATACTGTGTCTAGCAGAGCTCCCAAAAAAATGATCTTCCTGGTGGGGCTTTGCTTTGATTTTGTTCTCGTTGATGGTGAACCCTAGGGAAGTTAGGAGGGATTTGACAAAGTGAAGGTCCTGGAGCAGCTTTTCTTTGCACTTTGCCTGAATGAGGCAGTCGTCCAAGTAAGGGTAAATCTGAATATTGCTTTGTCTGCAAAATGTTATAGCCGGGGCTAAGCATTTGGTGAATACTATGGGTGCAGTAGATAAGCCAAAGGGCAGAGCAGAGAACTGAAAGTGTTGTGATCCTGCTCTGAAGCACAGGAATTTCCTGCAGGATTCCCTTATGGGGATGTGAATGTAGGCATCTTTTAGGTCTAGGGTCACTAACCAGGCATTTTTGTTAGCATAGGCAGCAACTCCTGCAAAGTGAGCATTTTGAATCTGGGGACCACCAGGGAGGTGTTCAGAATGGATAGATCCTGGATGGGGTGCCAAGTGCCTTCTTTTCTGGGAACAAGGAGTAGTCTGGAATAAAAGCCTTTGCCTGCTTGATCTGGTGGGACAGGTTCTACTGCCCCCTTGGGATATGAGAGTTTGGACCTGTTTCAATGCCTCTGCCCACTGATTTGGAGGTAAGTCTGGGTACCCTCTTGGAAATGGGAGTTTGTTGAAAGAGAATTTGTATACCTGAAAAATGATCTTCAAGACCCATTGGTCCTTTGTTACAGAAACCCAATTTTCTTTGAAGAGGGAGAGCCGTCCTCCTAATTTTTGGGGAGTGAAGGGAGGGTGGGGGGGGGGGGGTCATGAATTTTTGCCATAGAAGGGTGGCTTAGAACTCCCTGCCTTTTGTTTCAATAGTTCCAAAGTCTGTTGCTGATATTTTAACATATGGAACTGACAACGGAGTGCTCTGATAGCTAAGGTTGCAGAGGTGTATACTTTTTTTACCCCATCTGTCCAGAGCTCTGGAGTCCTTGTCAGAAGGAAGAGGATTCTTGGCAGAACTAGTCTTGGCTCCTTTAGGTCCCTGTGTTATGACCTCTGGGTCTGCAGTAGGATTTCTGTACAGGTATTTGTGAGAATCTGGTACTCTTAATACCTGTCAGGTTTACAGGGAGCAGGTGGGAAGGCGTCAAGGGCTAAGTTGGATTCATGGAAATCATCATCCACCACTTCTAAAATAGGGGGGATGGCCAGGGGGTCTGTGCTGGGGGAGGGCCAGGAACTCTCCAAGTTTTTTCTTGGACTGGGGGAAGTCCTGAGATTCTAACTGGAAATGTTCCCTGAGGGTGTGAAGTGTTTCTGCGAAAGAAAGGTCCTCTGGAGGGGAGGCAGAAAGGGTGGATTCCTCTGCATCTGAATCCTCATAAGCAGTCAGAGGTTGCTGTTCCTCTTCAAAACCTGAATAGTTAGATTCCTCAGAATCCTGTTCTGTCATAATTTCTGGAGAAGGATGCCTTTTCCTTTTAGAAGTTGTGGCCTGACTACCCCGGATAAGGGAGATGAGATCCTCCGCCATTTTAAGCATTTGTGCTAGGGGTGGTGGAGCAGGAGCAAGACAGTGGCTAGAAGCAGATTTTCTAGGGGTGGCCTGGCTTCTAGGCCTGAGAGAATCTGTCATTCTGAGAGAAACGGTAGTCGGATGAGAAGACATTTTTTTTTGTCTAGATTCAGTAGTGCAAAAGGCCTCCTCAGAAGCCGGTAGCTCCGGACCCAACCGAGGCAGAGACAGCCAAAGGCTTGGAAGACAAAGAAGATTTCTGCAGCATACTGGACTCTGAAAGGGTCTAGGTAGAGGTCTGCGTAGATATCAAATCGGGCATCAGTGGCTGTGAAAGCACCTCACTGAATTCCGAAGAACTGACAACCTGCTTAGCGGTAGCATCACTGGAAGGCTTAGCCTTGTGTGGTCTGTCTCTATCTTTATCTGTGTTTTTTCGGAATGTCCACGGATTGTTGGCTGATGGACACCATATCCGAATGCGAAGATGGAACACGAAAATAACTGCAAAACACAGTAAGAATGGAAGTCTCGGTGTGGGATCTGCTTTTTACAGGCGAGACAATTGTTAACTTTTTTGGACATCTGTTAGTGCAAGAAAAAAAGGTCCCCAATGGGGTACTTAGCTTTAGACGTTTTCAGGTGAAATTCAAACTCTGGTAGCAACCGACTGCCACTCGTGCAAACTGCTTCTGCTATGGGCTCCACGGCAAGAAAGACTGATGTAATGGCGTCGGCTGTCTTGCTTTATAGCACTGATGACCTGACATCAGGCTACAGGCGACTGCAGCCGATGCAGAAAAACACTGACTCTGGTATTCGGGCTGGCCGAGGGCTACCACAGCAGGGATAACCCACAGGTAATGACTGCAACAGTGAAACACGAAGAACATCAGCACTTTTCCTGTGGGTAGACAGGCTAGCAACCTGTCTGTCTGGATCCTGCACCCAGAAAAATGTGGTCTTGTGAAGGGGTCAGAGAAGACTGTGAAGCCTAGATTAGATTCTCCAGAAGGGAAACTGTGAAGGAAAGATTCTCCTGAAGAAGGTCTGAGGACTGGGCTTGGATAAGGAGATAGTCTAGGTAAGGGAAAATCTGAACTCCCTGTAGTCTGCAATAAACATGACAGGAGCCAAGCATTTGTGAAGACCCTTGGTGCGGTAGAGAGACCAAAAGGCAAAGCAGAGAACTGAAAATTTGGGGAAGCAACATAAAAACGTAAAAAATTCCTGAACAGAGGGTGACTACACCATGAATGCTTGGGAAAGAAGAGTGTGCAAAGTCAGCATCCGAAAGGAGGGAACTTTTAGAAAGGTGTTTAAATGGGAAAGGTCCAGGATGGGTCTCCAAGAGCAATCCTTCCTGGGGACCAAAAACACCCTGGAGTAGAATCCTTCTCCCAGTTGAGAGGAAGGGACCTCTTGAATCATCCTCTGAGAGAAAAAAACAGAAATGACCTGAGGGAAGATTTCCAATTGGTCTTTTGGTGGCTGTGGGATGCCTCTGAAGGAGGGGAGAGTTTCCCAAACCATGAAATATCCTTTTTGGATGATGGAGAGGACCCAGGGGTCCTGGGTGATCCAGTTCCAAGGAGGAAGAGAGAAAGATGGGCGAAGGGATAGAGGAATGCACGGCCCTGGAAGCAGACAGCCGCAGGCTACCAAGCTTGGAGTGGGACTGAAAGGGACGTTTCTGAGAAGATGTGGATGGAGTAGACTTTGAAGAAGGCTGTTTCCTGGGGCATCTCTTACTTTTACAGGAAGAAGGTATAACTGGTTTCCTAACAAAGGCAGTCTTTGCTGGGTAGTTCTTCTGGAACCTGGGAACAAGAGAAACAAGGAAACATTTAAGATCCTAGAGCCCCTTGCCTTTTTCCTGTAATGAATTAAAAAGGTCTGCAGTTGAGCTACCAAATCATCATTATCTAGAGGGTCATCCATCAGTTTGGCTTTGATGTCATCAGGTAGGGATTGTAACCTGAGCCAGGAATATCACCTCAGGACCAGCCCAGAGGTTGCCACCCTGGCTGAGGTACCCACAGCATCATAAATGCACTTGATGGAATGCCTAGTAACCAGGGCAGAGGAGATAAGGATGGCAGACAGTTTAACCTCTCTGAGAGGAGCTTTTCTGCATCTGACAGGAGAGCCAGACAGTATTTGACTATGTGGATCTGATAATTTATTGCCCTGATGGCCAGAGTGGCAGAGGTGTAAACTTTTTCCCCCAGTCACTCTATTATTTTGCTCTCTTTATCAAATGTCAGTAAAGAGGAAGAGGGCAGTAATTTGAATACTTTATCAGCAGAGACTGATATGGTGGCTGGGTCTGCAGAAGGTGCTTTGAAGAGGAATTTAGAGTCCTCAAGCACTTTGTAAAACCTATCAGGATGCTTGGCAGAAGGAGGCTCAGAGTCCAGGCATTTAGATGCAACTGTGAATACATTAGGAAGGCTGGCAGAACAAGGGGGGGGGGTGGCAGAAGGGGATGGAGACTCCATCTGCAGGAGGTCATAATACCTCTTTTGTATGTCCAATACTTGGCAGCAATCCCATTTGAAAAATTCTTCCATTTTCAAAATAATTTCCCTAAATGAAATATCCTCTCCAGGGGGAAGCTATTTGGGTGGAGTAAGCAAAGGACTAGTCTCCTGAAGATTCCTCTTCATCTGAGGAAGTGTCTGCAGACGTCTTCTTGAAGGGAGTAAATGGACAGAAGGCCTGAAGGGGGACAGCGGAAGGTCAGGCCTGATGCAGGGTCATGAAGGCATTGAACAGGCTTTCTGAAAAAGCCTGCCAATCTGGAGCTTGATCCTGTGGAACAGAAGCAACGTGTTTTGTTTTTAGTTTTTTTTTTTCTTTTTGGGAGCTTCCATGTGATGGAAGGTGGAAAGGCCCAACATCAGCCTGCACTCCACGATGTCCGTATGCACATCCTCCCACACAGTGATTTGGGTGACGCCACGTGGGCCTTTGGAAATTAAAAGCCATGGTTCTCCCATTTTACCAGAGCAGAAGCCTGCAATTCTCTCACTGAGATGGTGGTAAAACTCCTTCGGGGCTTCCCCTGTGGTACCTGCCGAAAGGACATCCACCGACTCTGGCATGGCCTCTAGGCCTACATCAGTCTTGGGAGGGACACCTGCAGGTAGATCAGGCCGCAGTTTCTTGGCCTTTTTGATACTAGCTCATCCGAAGGGCCCGACATAACCTCCATCTCATGTGCCAAATGCTTAAGGCATTGGTTCTCTAAACAAAGCTTAAGAGAAGCTAAATGGCTATTAAGGATTTTTGAAAAACAACTTACAGATAGTGCAAGCGTTATGGTTGTGGTCTGGGCCTAGACAGAACAAGCAGACATCATGGGAGTCCTTATGTGGAATCTGCCTTCCACAGTGGCACTTGCCCTTTCTAGTTGACATGAAATCACTCAAAAATCAAACAGCAGCTAAACTTTAAGAAAGAAACCCCCTACTGGGTGCTTATCTGAACCAAGGTTCATGAGTAATCTAGCGAGTCAACGTCTGGATCGCGATCAAACAGGTGGCAGAAAAGTTCTGAGGTTGGTATGTGTTGACATTTGCTTTATACCAGATGTCTCTTTATGGCCGACATATGTGAAATGATGTGTTGTGTCGCACGTACCTTACAGTAGCATTTAGACTTTTGCATACTGGCCGGACATACGTGACAGCCAGAGGCAAACTCCCCAATATGGAAGGGAGTAGATGGAGAGAAGGCCTGAAAACGGACAGCAGAAAGCAGGAAACTTGGCAGCAGGATACTGCAGCATATGAATAGAATGACATATGGATACACTTCCCCACTTACTCTACCTCATCTTGCTCAACTTCTAAATTAACAGTAACTTTCCTATGAAGAGGAGAAATAATCAGTGATTTGTGTCTACAGCTGGTGAAAGAGACCACTACACACAGGACAGAACACAAGAAATAAAATTCAGTTTTCAGAGCGCTATCATTAGATGTATGACAATGCAGTCTAGTAAATTTCTATAACTTCTATGAGGAAAGAAGGCTTGACTGTGGGCTCTCCTCAAAGGCCTACTGCTGCATTAAGTAGGCTTAGCTTCAACAGTATAACCTTCTTGGAGGAGAGTCATTATAACAGTAAGTCATAACACTTTGGTAGATTCCTAAGCACTGTCAAATTTGTTTGGGAGAAAGCAAAACAAAAATGTTCCACAACACAGAAAATAAGACAGAATAGAGCTGGAGTATTATCAAGTAATTCTATACACAAATAACAGTCTTTCCATAAAGTATAATTCCCAAGATGCCACATTAAGATGTGCACAAATAAAATATACATATAGCAACAGTAACATTTTAAGAGAAAGTTAGCCTTCTGAAGTTGTACACAGTGTGACTTGAATATTCCAGATCTATCCAGTAAAGCTGTTTTTGTGACTGCATCCTCATTACGGTTATTTATCTCTACACCTTGTAATGAGTTTTTCCACTGCATGGTATCAGAATAAAACTTAAGGTCGGCTGTACTACTAAGTATTCATTCAGCAATCTTCAAAACAATGTTATGATAAAGATTTGAATACTTTTTTATTCATTTGTGCAATGCCTGCAAGCACCGAAGCCACGTGAAAAAGACAGAGAAACTCAATAGATACTTTGCTGCTGCACTTCTTTTGGAAAATACTGCAAATGGATTTTTGTTTTAATTTTAATACAATAAATCTTGAAATGAAGTTTACATACATTGTTACACTAAAAAAAAAAAAAAAAAAAAAAAAAAAATAAATTGTCTCCCTCTCACAAAGTAATACTTTTCTTTGGGGGGGGGGGGGGACATAAAAATGCTGAATCGTAGATCTCTTAATTTTTTTTGCCTTCTCCGTTCACTTTAATTTCTGCTCAAAATGTCTACACTTTAACCACAGTTTCCAAAGGTGTGGGTAGCTTGCCTGAAAAAAATGAAAGCAGTTATGTACTCACCATAACGTTCCATATGAGTTGTTCATCTCACCTTCATTCTTCACTGATGAGTTCGGGGGCCAATCCTCTGCTCCAACATGGCCAACTGCAAAAGCTCAAGGTCTTCAACCAGCTCGAGGCCAACTCCCTATCCCATGATGCACCATGATCTTCCCTCAGATCCTGTTTGCTGCGTGACTACTTTCTAGTATAAATATGCCACTCAGAGAGTTGGATAAGAGACAAAGCACTTTATACGGACCTCAAGTAGACTGGATGGGGGTTGGAGGGTGGAGCGTAAGAATGAAGGTGAGATGAACAACTCACATGGAACGTTGTGGTTGAGTACATAACTTCTTTATGTGAAGTTGTTCTATCTCGCAGTTCATTCTTAACTGAAGGGTAGCGCCCCAAGCACAATCTTCTCGGGTGGCTCATGGGAGTATATTCCTCAGAATTGTGGAACCAAAGAAGGCCCTGTCCCTGGAGGCCTTGTCTACTTTGTAATGAATAATAAAGGTATGAGGTGTTGACCAGGTAGCTGCTACACAAATAGAGCATAACGGTAACCTCGCAGAAAAAGCTAATGAGGTTGAAAATAGTCTAGTAGAGGGGGCCTTCACTTTTCGTTGCAAGTGGTCATTCTGTGAATTATAAATGAAGTAAATGCAATCTGACAGCCATCTTGATACGGTTACTGTTGTCACTGAGGCACCCTTCTTTGACTCTGAAAAGGAAAAGTACAGTTGTGTACACTTACCATAAATGTAGATGTTTGAATGTATTCACTGTTGCAGTCATCACATTTGGGTTATCTGCTTGCAGTAGCCCTCAGTCGGCCTGATTAACAAAGTCTTGGATTCTGCGTCGGTTGCCATCTCTTCTTCCGTGATTTCAGGGGTATAAAACATGCAGCCGATGCCATTACATCAGTCTTTCTTGCTGTGCGGTGCTTTAAGCAGAAGCAGTTCGCAAGTGCCGGTCGGCAGACTCCTGAAATTTTCGTTTTCGAGTTTCAGAACCGAAGTCTTCAACTAAATTCTAAGTACCCCATTGGGGAAACTTTTTCTTGCTTTAAAACGATGTCAGTAAAAGTAAATAACTGCATTTCTTGTGGAAAGCAAATACCTCAAAGATTTTCATTCGTACTGTATTCCTTGCCTAGGCCCTGACCACGACATACCTCGCTGTCAGTTTTGTGCCTTAATTAAACTACGCACTATCCATCGTTGGTATATTTTCCCTTCTAAATATTTTGGTGCTCGGTTCAATTATCCTGATAGGTCTTCGGTAAGCCATCAGACTACCGACATTCTGAAAATATGCAAAGATAAAGACAGAGACAGGCAGCCTAGATCCAAAACTGGCAACAACGCTTCTCCTACGCCAATTCGCCAGTACTCAGTGAGGCGCTTTCACAGCCCCTGATACCCGCTACTTCAGATTCGCAGGCGTCTACTGAGACCCATTTGGTGTCCGGTATGCCGCGAGATGCTTCAACTGTGGAACCTGCGAATGTCTCTACCTTGGATGGGTCCAGAGCCGCTGGGCAGGCACCGGCTTCTGACAGTGTATTCAGGCCTACTAACTTGCATATTAAACCAACGCCATCTTCTTCTTCAAGGCCTAAAACTCGAACCATGCCTGGAAAACTGACGCCGAGACCGCATGGTCAGGCCTCTATGCCTAAAAAAACAAATGATAAGAATAGCTGAAGACCTTATTACTTTAATCAGGGAAAGCCAACCTTCCCCCTCTAAGAGACCCAGGACTGAGTTTGCTTATGATACTTCTGACCAGAATTCTGAAACTTCTGTCTCCTCTGATGACCAGGATTTACCCTTATCTACCTATGAGGATTCTGATGCTGAGAACTCTATTCCCTCTGCGACACCCCCCCCCCCCCGATGATTTCTCTTTTGGTGAAACCTTGCATACTCTCAGGGAGCATTTTCAGTATTTCTCGGATTCTAAAAAGAGGCTTAGGGATTTCTTACTCCTGCCCCAACACAGGCCTTTAGCTATACCTCCTGTACTGGACATTGTTGATGATGCCTTTTCTGAATCTAGCTTGGCCCCTGACTCTTTACCTCCTGCTCCCAGAAAAACGGATAGATATTACAGGATTCCTGACACTCAAGTTCCTTTTCAAAAATCCTGCTGTGAATCCTGAAACCATTTCACAGGGACCCAAGGGCATTAAAGCTACTACTGCCAAAAATCCTACCCCCTCTGACAGAGACTCAGGGGCACTGGATAGAAGGGGTAAGAAGGTATACACTTCTGCAACTTTGGCCATTAGGGCCTTGAATTGCCAGTTTCATATGTTGAAGTATCAGCAGCATATTATTGGATTGCTTAAACAGAAAATTATGTTGATTCCTGATTGTGCTGAAAATAAGGATTCACAGGATTTAATGCATTCTGCTGAACAAGTTGGTAAACATACTTTGCAATGTGGTTTTGATTCACTAGAGGCATCTTGCAGGGTTGCTGTAACCGGGTCTGTACTTAGAAGGCATGCTTGGCTTAAGGAGCAATCCTTGCCAGATCATGTTAAAGCGAAATTACTAGATGCTCCTTTAAATCAGGACTGCCTGTTTGGCAACAAAGCAGCAGTTCTTAGAAAGATGGTGGAAAAAGTCAAATCTATGCAAACCGTTAAAGATTTTTTACAATTACACCCTCCAAGATTTAGTAGGCATTGGCCTTCTAAGAAATAGTCCTTTCCTGCCTCTTCCAGACCTTCTCAGTTCAAACCCAGATCCAGCAGAGCACCCAGGCTTCAGTCCCAGGGGATGCACATGACTAAGCAGTTTTGGAATGTCGGTAGTCAGATGGCTTACCGAAGACCAATTAGGATAACTGAACCAAGCACCAAAATATTAAGAAGTGAAAATATACTGATGACGGATAGTTTGTGGTTTAAATAAGGCACAAAACCAACAGCGAGGTACGTCGTGGTCAGGGTCTAGGCAAGGAATACAGTACGAATGAAAATTTTTATGAGTTATTTGCTTTCCACAAGAAATGCAATTATTTACTTTTACTGACATCGGTTTAGAGCAGGAAGAAGTTTCCCCAACGGGGTACTTAGCTTTTAGTTAAAGACTTCGCTTCTGAAACTCGAAAACGAAAATTTCAGGAGTCGGCCGACCGGCACTTGCAAACTGCTTCTGCTTAGGGCACCGTGTGGGCAAGAAAGACTGATGTAATGGTGTTGGCTGCATGTTTTATACCCCTGACGACCTGACGTCACGGAAGCGACAGCAACCAACGCAGGACCCAAGACTTTGTTAATCAGGCCGACTGAGGGCTGCTGATAACCCAAATGTGATGACTGCAACAGTGAAACAACATCAAAGAGTTGATCCATTGACCTGAATTGTTTAATTCTGTCTAGGTAAAATCGTAGTTGTCTATGAACATCAAGTTTGTGCAGTATGTGTTCCAACCTATTTGTGTACTGGGGAAAGAAAACTGGCAACTCAATAGATTGGTTAAGATTTGCCTCTGAACAAACTTTTGGTAAAAAGGATGGATTAGTTCTGAGCGAAACTCTCTCATTATGGAAAATCAGATAAGGAGGTTTGATGGTTAAGGCTTGCAGCTCAGAAATCTGTCGATCGAGCAGAAGTAATGGCTATCAGAAAAAGTCTTCCATGAAAGGAATTTCAAAGAACAGGATGAGGCTGGTTTGAAAGGCAGTAGTATGATTCTGGATAGAACAAAATTTAGATTCCAGGAACTCTGATTAGAGACCTCAAATGAATTGCACCTTTTAGAAAGGCTTTAGCAAGTTGATGCGACATGACAGAGTCTTGGAAACCAGAATGAAAGTTTGATATTGCTATTAATTGATCTCTAATGGTAGCTGCAGACGCTCCTTCGTTGAAAACTTTAGTTAGTAATTCCAATATACATGGGATTGGAACTAAATAAGGATCAACATCATTCTGAGAGGCCCATAACGAAAATCTCTTCCATTTGCTAAGATATAACTTTCTGGTAGATGATTTATGGGAGGATGTTATAATATGTTGGACCTCAGTTGAGAGGTTGTAAATCCTGCCTATTGTGGGAATTGGAGCAGCCAAGCTGTCAGTTTTAGGGAATAAAGGAAAGGGTGAAGAGCCCCCGACAAATGGGTCAACAGATCTAGAACTGGGTCCAGGATCCAGGGTTCTTCCAAAAGAGGAGGTTGGAGGAAGGGAAACCAAGTTTGCAGAGGCCAGTAAGCGGCTATTAGTATCATGTTCCTTCCCAGAAGTTTTGCTTTCTGTAATACCTTGGGAATCAGAGGGATGGGGGGAATGCATAAAGGAGACCCAGGGGCCAATTGTGCACCAGTGCATCCCTTGGGGATTCCCCCGGTTGGGGGATAAGGGCAAAATAGATGCTGCATTTCGTGTTTGTTAGGGTGGCAAAAAGACTGCAGCAAGGTTGGCCCCACCTGCTTCAAGGACCACTCGTGAGGCAGTAAGATTGCCCTGCTCAGCTTGTCTGCTATCACACTGGATTTCCCTGGGGTGTGTGTTGCTAACAGAAAGCACTGGAAGGAGATTGCCCACTGCCATACTCTCATGGCCTCTTGACACAGGGGGTAAGATTTGGTTCCTCTTTGTTTGCTGATGTACCAGACTACTGATATGCTGTCATCTGAATACAATTGTTCCCACAGGTAGTGTGTGTCTTAAAAGGATTGCAACGCTCAAAGTACCGCTCTCATCTCCAGGACATTTATATGCAGATGAGCCTCGTGTTTCTTCCACGTGCCTTGGGCTGTTCTTCCCTGAAAATGCCCCCCACCCAATCAAGGAAGCGTCCATGGTCACCGTGGTTATGGGATTGGGTAGAACAAATGGACGTCCCTGAGATACATGCTGAGACATCAGCCACCATTAAAGGTCCTTCTTGCACGCATTCGTTATGACAATTTGATGCGACATTGGAAGTTCCTGAAAGGACCATTGAGAGAATAGGAGCCAGTGTAGAAATTCACATATGCATTTGTGCGAGGGGAATGGCAATGATTGCTGCTGCCATCGATCCTAGCAATTTGAGTACCATTGAGACTGGGGCTTTTCTTGGAAGCAGGTCTGATACTCATAAGAGAGAAATTCTTTCTGGAGGTAGACTTAAATGTCATAGAAACTGTGTTTAGTTTTGCTTCTATGAAGACGGTCTGTTGCGATGGCGATAAGGCAGATTTTTGTGAGTTGATGGTAATCCCCAATTGATTGCATAAGTGTAAGGTTGTGTCCCTCGCATGAATGAGTTGATGCTTGGTGGTGGCAGTGAGGACCCAGCCGTCTAGATAAGAAAACACCTGGAATCCCAACCGTCTCAGGTAAGCGGTGACTACTGCCATACATTTGGTGAACACTCTGGGGGGCTGTAGTGAGACCAAATGGTAGAGCGCGAAATTGAGAATGGCTGGCTCCAAGCTGAAAGCATAGATGATCCCTGGTTGGTCTGTCCATCTTTACGTAGTAGTAAGCATCCTGAAGATCTATATAGCACATCCAACTGTCTTTTCACAGAAAGGGAAGTAGTGACTGAAGCGTGACCATCCGGAACTTCGCCTTTTTCACTGACTTGTTTAGTCTGCTTAGGTCCAGAATAGGTCTCCAGTCCTAGTTTTCTTTGGAACTAAAAATAACCTTGAGTAAGCTCTGGATTCTCTTTTGTCTGCAGGGACAGGCTGGAGGACTCTTTTGTCCAGCAACCTTTGGACCTCTAAGGCTCCTAGGTCCCAGTGACTGGGTGGAACGTCTGGGATTTTCTTTACTAGAGGGGGTGGGGTGGCAAAGGGAATAGAGTATCCTCTGGATATTATGCTTTGTACCCAGCTGTCTTTTGTTATTTTTAGCTAGGCGTCTAGGTACAAAGATAGGTGTCCGCTGACTGCCTCCAGAGATGGACAGTCGGGACTCCTCTCAGGAGTGCTGATAGGGCTTGCCAAAGAACTGCTCTCTGTCTCCCTGGTTCTGTGGACCCCCTGCCCGGCATCTTCCATTATTACCCCCTCCTCTGCCTCTACAGGGGGTGTCACCACAAGTGTTTTGGAAAGATCCTCGAGACTTACGGAACCATATTTTTCCACATCCCCTCCCTTTGGTGTAAGGTCTGTTCAGGGTAGAAAAACGTACACCGACAGCAGACAAGGTCTTTCAGTCTTTCTCACTCCTGGTAAGAGAGTTTCCTTAACCTTAGGTCTGAAAAGGGACGAACCATCAAAGGGGGTGTTAATGAAGGAAGACTTAAAGGGTTCTGCAAAAGAACATAAGCACATCCAGGAATGTCTCCTGAGAGCGATTCCTGTGCCCGCTACCCTGCTTGTACCATCAGCTGCATATGATAACAGATGCATGGAGGAGTTCACAATCGAATGAAGAGTGGAGAGCTGGGAAGTTACCTTGTCCAAAACTCCCACAGCTAGTGAACTCTGTAGGGTATCTGCTAGCTCATTCAGGAGATCCCTTTGTAACCTAGCAAAATGTGTGAGGTAGTTCAGCGATCGAAGAACGAATGCCGCTGAACTGAACATATGCTTCCCATATCTGTCCATAATCCTAGATTCCCTATTAGAAGTATGAACAGATGAAGAAGTCTCTGATAATTCCTTCTTGGTGGCTGCCACCGCCACCACCATAGCATCAACCGGTACACTCCTTTGGTAAGGTAAAGTCTGTCTTGTGGGCTGGTAATAAATGTGTTGGGCCTCCTAGGGACAGGCTCTGTGGTGTCTGGGGACTCCAACACCCTTCAAGTGAGTAATTGCAGCAACTCATAGAAGGATGCAGTCACCCAAGAGGTGGACGGTTGACATCAGAAAGCCTTCAGGAGAACTGACTCATCATCAGAAGGGTTAAGGGATTTCCAGCCACCCCTCTATTTACGAATCTCTAAGATATCTGCAAAGGAGATGTCTTCTGAGGGGGACCCTTCTGACTCATCCAAGTCAGTTATCCAAAGTGACTGACTCCTGTGGGGAGTCCAAATGCTTCCTCTTGCAAAGTCTCTTCCTAAGCACTTCATCAGTGGGGGCTTCTGGAGAGGTCTCGGAAGAATATGGCTCACCCAATGGAGCTTCTTGAGGCTCAGGATCTCTACGCTTCAAAGGAGCATGTGATGAAGAGGCAGACTCCGGTGCTTTCAGGGAGGGAGCTGCTTGAACTGATGGAGTGGCTGTTGGGGGCGGACAAAGCTCTCCTCATGGCTTCAAAGGCCCCTCGGTCCTGACAAGAAGAATCCCTCTAATCCAAAGAACCGATAGAAATAGTCTGTGCTGGTACACAGGGCTCCGAGCCAGAGGTCGGGGCCTAGCTCACTCGAGCCGAAGCCCTGAGAGGTAAAGTCGGCACTGACAAGTCGGTCCAACTGTCCTCCCCGGACCTGACTGATGAGTGTCGGCCCAGAGATTCTTCGGTCGGTGCCAAGGGTAACAGGGCAGTCAGGGCCAAAAAACCTATAGAAGGTGTCGGACCCGAAGGGTCCATGATCATCAGTTCCACACTCTCAGTCTCTGAAACATCCATGTGAGTCGGAGGAGGAACAGAAGATGTAGGAGGAACCAAGATCGGCTCCGAAGCCCCCTAGGTCAGTGCCAATAAAATTTTTGCTAGCGCCGGTATCTGTAGGAGCTTCTTCACCACACGGTCCACATCCAGATCAGGCAGTCTACTTGAGGCCCGTGAGGAATGTGACAAGGCTACAGATGGCAGTAAAGGAGACTAAGGTTGGAGATACCTGCTCTGAACTATGACGACAGTCAGTTCCGAAGGCTGTGGAACCGATGTCGATGCTTTACTGGAAGGTGACTTCGACGTAGATGGAGATTTTGATGGCTCTGTCTTCTTTGAGTGTTTATCTGGTTTATCCAATTCCTGAAATGATGATTTAAGCAGACCTTTGTCCATCAACTTTCTCTTCCTCTCATGCAACACTCTTGAGCTGAAGGTGTGGCATATAGAGCAGCTTTCTTGCAGGTGAACCTCACCCAAGCAGTAAACACATTCAATATGTCCATCAGTTATGGACATCTTTTGCCCACATCTAGGGCACTTCTTGAAGCCAGACTTGGCTTTCTCTTTTTCCTGGTGTGACATCTTCCACAACAGCAAAAACAATATTCACACAACAACTATTCAAGCTTTAAACAAATCAGTACACACAGAAATTATTTATATGCCCTGTGAAAAAAGAAAGGCTACAATTGCACTCCAACAAAACACACACAGTATACTAACACTAATAAGAAATAGAAACCAAATGGCCTAAAAATACAGCCACTAACCACCAAATAGGAAGTAAAGGCAAGTGTACACCCTATAAAAAAGGGCTAAACAACACACTCTAATAAGGAAGAAACTCTGTGCCCTATGAAAATTATGGGCTAAAACTATTAAACACACTATGTTAGAATAAATATCTATATGCTCTACGAAAGAGCTAACACACACTTTGAGCTAAAGAGAAAGGAGAAATAAAGGGCCTAAAAAAACGCGGCCACTAATTCCTCTTAAACACACTAACTATACTAATTCAAGAGAGATAGGGAGAATAGAAGGCCTAAACACAAAAAACGGCCTTAAAGATTAATTATCTAATCTAAAACTAACTGTAAGAACAAGCTACACACTAGAACTACTATATTAATGCTAAATTATTAAATTTTTCCTAAAACTATAATTATAATATTCAAGAAGAAAAGTTTTTCACTGGCCAGAGCTGATGAACGTCCGATCAAGTTGCAGCAGCAAATGAGATCTGGGGGAAGATCAGGGTGCATCAAGGGATAGGGAGTTGTCCTCGAGCTGGCAGAAGACCTTGAGCTTTTGCAGTTGACAGAGTCTGAGCAGAGGATCAGCTCCAAACCCATAAGTAAAGAATCAATGGTGAGATAGAACAACTTCACATTGAAGGTTATGCACTTCACTTTTCATAACTCACATCTGCTCACTTTTAACACTGGGATGCCAAAGACAGCAGCTGCTCGGCACCTTAAAGACCCTCTCAGGCTCAAAAGAGAACAGTTGTGTAAGGGAAACTTAACATAACAGTAAATATATAGAACACTGTTGCACCCAAACTGCCACTATCTTGAGCCGAATCATAAAAAAGGCAGTCTGAGAGTCAAAAAGCCACACAGCTGTCTTGCCTCAAGAAGGGAAGCTACAGTCCTGAAAGGAAAACCTGCTAGGAATAAACAAACCATAAACAATACAGTTATATACACAAAAGTATAGACATCCATATGCTGGTAGATATAAAAAAGCAAATAAGGGACTGGAGGGAGGTTGGCTACTGCAACAGTTATCTATTAAATCATCCACTGTTATGGTAACCTTACATTAAACAGCTATACTATGTTCAACATTCACATCACTGTTACAGCTGTATGGTTAGATCACCATAGCTTATAATGTACAGGGAGTAAAAAAAGAATTCAGTAACACAGGAATCCCTGTAGAATGGTTCAAAGGATGGCATAGCTTAAGTTTCTCCAACAAGAAATTCAGATTTCAAGGGGAAACAGGTTCTCTGAGACGTGGTCTGAGAAGGAATGTACTACTTAAGAAATCATTTCAAACTGTGTCAGACTAAAAAACCTGGCAAAAGTCATAAATGGATACTGAATGTACTTTGACAGAGCAATCTACTAAAAACTGCAAGAATGCTGGGATTAAGTCGAACAAGAAACAAAGATCTTGGAAACTAGCCAAGATCTGTTACTAGCCAATCATGGCCATTAGCCCACAGCAGAAATTTCTTCAATTTACTTCTGTAACGTATTCTGGTAGATTGCTTCTCAGTGGTTTTGGGGATCTGGACCATGCTGAGAAGGTAAGCAGGGTCCCTGGACATCAGTGGAACTAAAGAAACCATGACACAAGTATGATGGACTGGAGGTCCAGGTAAAGCTTGCCAGATGGAGAAGATTCTAGAAGAAGAGGCCAAAGAAAGGGAAACCATACTAGTCTTGGCCAGCATGAGGTTGTTTGGCTTTCTGCAACATTTTCATTAAAAGGGGACACAGATGAAAAATGTAAACAAAATCAGTGTTTGGGGGGGGGGGTGATGGAGAAGCAATTGATATATCTGACATTAGTTGAATATGCAGAAATGTCACAGCAAGGCTTTCCCAAGTGGCTATCCGCTAGAGAGTTTGAACAGGAATGTGTGCTACTAGCAAAAGGGATGAGTCAATATGGTCCACTCCGTTATCCGCATGGCATCTCAACAAAAGGGATAGGAGTGGGTTTCCCCTGCTTACTAAAAAGTAACAGACAGTTATAGGTTCATAGGTGTGTAATAGGCTCATGGCCCTAGAGCCTTTTGAAGCCTAGCCCATAGAAGTGTCCTGGCATTGTGCTGCCCGACGTTAGTTCCCAGTGCCTCTATCAAATACAGCCACTGGAGTGATCCCCAGGGTGAATTCCATTTCCAATCCACTCATCAAGATTTCTCTTGAAGAGAGCCATTGAGATGCTCTGCTTGACATGTATGGGAAATATATTCCAGACCATGGGCAGTCTCTGGGTTATGAACCTGTCTCTCCAGCATGTTCTTTTGATTGCGGTAATGAGGTTGAGGTCTCTGGAGTGTGTGGTACTGAGGGATTGGGATTTCTAACAGAGCTGGGTCAGACATGGCTTTGTAAGTCAGAGATCGCCTCTTACTAGATGATATGAGACACATCATAGTTGGAGTTTTTTTTAATTTGTCCATGTAGGACATGTATTTAAGGCCTAGGATTCTCTTCATGAGGTACTTTTGTGGCCTCTCCAGCTGTTGCAGGTGTCTAGTGAGGTACATGCCAAATGGGGCATTATACTCTATGAATGATCTAATGATGGAAGAGTAGACAGAAATGACCTCTTTCTTCCTGGATAGAAATACTCTTGGTAATAAGATGTGCCACATAGAAGGACTTTCTGACCAATGGCAATGTGGTGGTCGAAGGAGAGGTTGCTGTCAACCTGTGTCCCCAGACCTCTCAACGCATTCAGTGGGCTCCCATTGATGTGGTAATTAGTGGCAACTGAGTTTTCTCAAAGCGGATGACAACGCATTTTTTGGCATTAAGCTTTAGGCCATGGTTTTGACACCAGTCATTGGTCTCAGTGAGGCATTCTGTAGGATGTCTACTACTTGGGGAGTTAATAATGGCTACCAGCTTGCAGTCGTCTGTGAACTTCATCAGCCAGAGTTCCTCTGTTGCCTGATACAATACTGAGTGCGGGTGTTAAGTGTCGGATTCTGGCACCTGATAGACAGCTGACTGTTACCTTCTTAGTCAACCTAGTGAGTGGGACATCAGTGTGCCTCACTACTGAGTTACCTATGATTATTGTACTGGGCAACAGAACGATGCACTTAAAGTGGATGCCAATCGCACCCTGGGGGCAGAGGACCTGTAAAATCTGCAAAACAAGGACTGTCCTCATCTCCAGAACACCGATGTATACAAATGACTCTTGTTGTGACCAAGTCCCTTGGGCCATCTGCCATATATAATGACCCTTCTACCTCAGGCAGAAACATTGATGGTGGTAGTTAAGTTTGGTATGGCGGTGTAAAAGGGCTGCCCTGAGACAAAATGTCCAGAAGAAGTCATCACAGATGTCATCAATGACGAGCTGTAATGGAACGGCCACGTCTAGAGACCACTAAATCCCAAGTGTCCACTGAAAAATCCTTATGTAACATCTGGCAAATGGGACCAGAAAAAGTATAGCCATGTAAAATCTTACCATAGCAGTAGACGTCCCTCTCTTCACTACTGCAGCATTCATAACTGAAAGGATCTCCTGTCAAGGATGCCCCAACATCCAGCCAGTGCATCAACGCTTACAATACATACAGGTGGCGCATCTCACATGTATGCTCCCCATGCAAGGCTTAGAACATAACTGTAACAAACAGATGTCCACACTCAGAACTGAAAAAGCCCCAGGAGGAACAGAATGTCCCTATGGACAAGGAAGACCATGTACATACAGAAGCAGAGAAGGGAGAAGAGCCCCTCGGCCAGGAGGGCAAGAAAGAATAGGCTAGAGCAAAGGGGGTAGGAAGGAGGGAGCAAATACTGCAACAGTGAAGAGAAGGAGATCTACTGTTATAAGAATTTACACAACTGTACTATGTCCTTTGATGACAATGTTACAGTATTTATAAATGAAGGAGAGTACAAAAGCCAAAGAAGAAACCTGGGAGGAGGACGGCACAAACAGCCCTCCAGAAATCCATGTAGGATAGCCTGGAAAAACAGCTCTAGCCCTGGAAATAATATCCGACTTGTAATGCTTAGTGAAGGTATGAACAGAAGATGAAGCAGCAGCGTCAAGGATGGAAACTGGTATCCAGCTCCTTGAAAAAAGCACCACAGGAGGTAACAGCCCTGGTAGAATAAGCCTCTATTGATGAGGAAGGCATTTACCATGAAAAAGAACAACAAAACGAAATGGACTTAGAAATCCAGGAAGAGAAGGTTTGCTTAGAAACAGCCAAAGACCTGGGATGAAAGGAAATAAAAAGCTGCTCAGATTTGTGAATAACTTTAGTTTTATCCAAATCATATCTGAGCTGTCTATGCAAATCCAAGGTGTAAAGAACCTTCTCACTGGCAGGCTGTGGAGAAGAAAAAAAAGGAAGGAAGACAAACAAGACTGACTAAGGGACAATTCACTGACCACCATGGGCATAAAAGAAGGATTAGTAAGAAGGGACAGCCTGTCTCTGTGAAAAGCTAACAGAGGAACATGCAATGACAGTCTGAAGCTCAGACACTCTCTTAGCTGAAGTGAAGACCAAAAGAACAGTCTTCCAAGTACAGTGTTGTAAGGAAGCTGAAAGAGCAAGCTCAAAAAGAGTCCAAGTCAATTTTTCCAAGAACAAAACTGAGGTCCCACGAAGGCGGAACTGGCTTCCTGGGAGGGCTTAGCCATGGAAGCAGTACTTACATGGATAAAGTTTTGAATTCTGATATATTTAGAAACTTGTTTAGCTTTGACAAGATAAAAGAATGATCTTCAGGGTCTGTCCTTCCCTGGACTAGCAACAGTTTTGATTAGATTCCTTTTCCTTCCGGATTCATGGAGACCCTCATAGTACTCTAACCTAGCACCTTTACCAGAACTAGTCTTTTGGGGGGAATGAGAGGACAGAAGGCTGAACAGTCACAATTTCTCCCTGTTGAAGTGCCCTAAGAACCCCCTACCAGCCTTATTTGCATGCTGCCATCGCCTCTTTTAAGAGAACCTCTAATCTCTGGTTTTCTCACCTTTGCCCTGAATCTTGCAAAAATTACCTTATTTAGAAGAGAACTTGGGGCAAGAACCAGTTGGCACAATACTTAAGGTCTTCACCTCTCATATATAAGGTTCGACCCTGCCTTCTGGCCAATGTCTGCATGGAATTTACATATTCTCCCTTTATCTCTGTGGGCCTCCTCCCACTACCCAAAAATGGAGTGTTTCCTTCTCAAACTCTCACAAAAATGAAGAAGAGGACAGCCGCACAGACTCTAAATGGTGTCCTACAGGAAAAAGAGAAGTATAGACCAACCTCTTTTGGCATATACATGGTGCACAGAATCCTCAACACGGAGAACACAGATCACAAACTGCATGTCATTGCAGGGCCAGCCACTCAGTGTACAATGTGGTTCTAGGTGATTAGATTGTGTTGACTGATGTTGGAAAAATGGGCATGGGTATTCACCAGTGATATGTGGGTTGAGGACCTGACCTACGCCAGGTACCCATGCCAACAGTGGGAAGGGTGTACATGCCCCTATTAGCCAGGGTGTTCCCACCATAAAGCCCAGATGCCCTGGGTCAATAAGCTGCTGGTCGGACAGTGTCCAGTTGCCCAGCCTGGGATAACTCTGTTGAGAGAAAGCAGGGCATAAAACCAATCCACCTGCCAAAAATGAACTAAGAATTGCTACACTCTGTCTGTGACAATGCAGGTTCACTGTCAGAGATTGAAAATGGATGACGTAATGGTAAGGAGGATTCTGGACATCCTATGTATGCAGGAGACAAGAGGGAACGGCAGTGCAGCAAAGCCACGTGGCTTGGGATCTGCAGTCTACAACACGGGGAGGAAAGGCTAGAAATGTGTGAACTGTGGTGACGGATATGTTTCAGAAGACAGTGAGGAATATAATCAGAAACAGTGACAGACTCATGGCAATTAGACTCCAATCTAATGGATAGGGGAGCATTCATAATCTCAGCCTATGCCCCACAGTAGGGTTGTGATAGTGAGGAACATTGTTTGATAGTAGCATGATTCAGGAAGAGAGAGAATTACAAGATCATATACAAGAGTGCCAAACATGCAACTCAGGTAGACTTCCTCCTAGTAAGGAAAGGCGCACAACACAAACTACTGGTTTCCACAATCAACTGCAAGCAGTGGTCAGAGAAGGCTTTAAACTCAGCAGGAGACCAGTCCGAAGACCTAGAAATTGGAGAGAAAGCACAACAGTTCAGGGAATTACTCAGGTCTCCACCACCTCAATAATAGAAGGAAACAGGTGGAGTTGAAGAATGGCAGTGCCTCAAAACAGCATGCGTGAGGACTATAAAATAGATATGTGGTTGAGCCAAGTATGGAAATAAGGTACATAAGGAAAGCTGGTGGTGGAATTAGAAGTGCAGGAAGTCATCAAAAGAAAGAAGAGCAGGAAAAAAGTGGGAGATAGAAGAAGAACCAGGCTAGAATGGAATACTGGTTGGGTAAACAAGGACGATAAAAAATGAGTTGCAAAAGGCACAAGGCATCAGCGGCACTCTACCAGCTTCTGGAAAGGGAACTCAGCAGATGGCACAAAGAAACTAAATCAGGTTGTAAGGCAGCGACAGAAAGATAAAAAGATAGTTAGATACCCTTCGTAAGGGATGTCAGTAACAACCTCCTCACCAGTCCACACGACATCAAAGGCAGATTAAAGGAGGACTTTCAGCACCTTCAGAACATAGAAAATGCCACAGAAGCTGTACTCTCCCAGACACAGTCTAGGAGAAAAGAGGAGGGTGCCCTGAAATGCACTACGGAAAATTAAGTCAGGGAAAGCAGCATGCTCAGATGAGGTCATAGCAGATACGATAAAGATGTTGGGTGACACTAGGGAGAAATGGCTCCTGAGGGTACTCACAGCAGTGTGGAGAGAGTAGCATATCCCAGATGACTGGAGAATAAGCATTCTAGTGCTAAAGAACATAGCAGACATTCACAACTGTGGGCAATACAGAGGTATCAAACTCTTGTCACAATGCATGAAAGTTCTAGACAAGGCGATTGATAAATGAATACACAGAGTAGTAGAAAGTAACATGGGAGATGAGCAGTTCGGATTCAGATCAGGATACAGCACAACTGATCCAATGCTTGCAGTGAAACAGACAGTTGAGAAAAAGCTAGAAATAAGGAAAGTGTAACTGGGCATTCCTAGTCTTGGAGAAAGCATATGACAAGGTCTCAAGAAAGCTGATTTCGGCAGTCCTGCAGTGGTCTGAAGTCCCAGAATCATTAGTACAAGCTATGTACAAGGACCCAATGACTCAAGTATGAAAAGTGTTAATTCTCACAGAAGGGTTCCCAGTGGGTGTCAGAATGCACTAGTGTTAATCTCTGGGCTCACTGCTGTTCATACTGGTGACGGACTACATTAGCAAAGAGGTCAGGGGGGACAGAAAGTACAATTGTCTACACTTGTCATAAATGTTGATATTCAAAGTGTATTCACTGTTGCAGTCCTGACTTGCGGGATTTCTTGCAGTGAAAACCCTTGGCCGGCCTAACTACCACAGAAAACCCTCCTTCCTCCTACAGCTAGTGGATGCCCTGACTGACGTCAGTATGCTTATGTATAAAGGGAGACAAGCTGATGTCATGACTTAAGTTTTTTCTTGCCTCCCAAGGTAGAAGCCCCCCTAGATGGGCCCTAAAGTTATTGGCCATAGACAGAGAACCTAAGCAAGGAAAGGGACATGAGACGGGACCCCGTGATTTGAGAAGAAGTTTGTTCCAGTCTACCTTGTAGGCTAAAGAGCAAGGAGGGAGAGAAAGAATACTGCAACAGTGAATACAATCTATGTTCTTTATGTTTCACTGTTGCAGTACCGACTTGGAGGATTCCCAAAGCTGACATGGAGGGTGGAAGGTATATTAAGGAGAGGAAAGGATGCCGTGCAGAATGGCAGTGGCAAATCCTGCTCTAGACTTGAAAAAGGCTGTAAGTGGCAATGCTTGGTGAAGGTATGCACAGAAGACCAAGTAGCAGCTTCCAGGATTGCCCTTGGTGGGTACTCCTAGAAAGACAGCAGAGGCAGCATTAGCCCTAGCAGAGTGAGTCCTGACAGCATCAGGTGGCTTCTTACCATGACAGCTGTAACAAAAGGAGAAACACTGCAAAATCAATTTAGAGATGGTCTGTTAGAAACTGATTTCCCTTCAGAATTGGTAGCAAAGGCCACAAACAGTTGCTCTGATTTTCTCAGAGTCTTAGTTCTGTCAAGACTGTAATGGAGCTGTCTATGTACATCCAAAGAAAGAATAGTTGTGTAAAATCTTACCATAACCATAGATGTCCTTCTCTTCCATGTTGCAGTATTCTTGGTGTGGGATTTCTTGCCTTCAGGCGACCCGTACGTCAGCTCCTATAAAAAAGCTTCATCTTGGCTGTTGCAGCTGCGGGGGACGTCACACGTAGGGCCATAAACCAGGGACTTTGTGTGTGACGTCTGCATGCACAACCCTCAGAACTTGAAGCTAAGCAGGCAAGGTAGATGGCCCAACAGGACAGGCTGCCATAGGTGACATGTATAAGGCCCTGGGTCTCTTCTGTAATGGAGAGAGGCACCAGCGATAAGTTAGATTGGTACAGTCTGTGAGGGGGCATGGTGGGTGGGAAGGAATGCTGCAACATGGAAGAGAAGGACATCTATGGTTATGGTAAGATTTTACACAACTATTCTATGTTGCAGTACTCTTAGTGTGGGAGAGTACCACAGCTTAGTGTGATGACAGGGTGACGGATGCAGAAGATGATTCTACAAAGCCTTTTAGGATTGCCCTGGAAAATCCTGCGTGTGCTTTGGAGATTTGGTCCAGTCTGTAATGTTTGGTGAAAGTGTGTATAGTGGACCATGTCACTGCTTCCATAATGGAAGCTGTGTCCATGCCTTTTTGGAAGACTTTGGAAGTGTCCACTGCTCTTGTGGAGTGTGCCTTAACCCCAACTGGAGGAGTTTTTCCGTGGTGTGTATGCAGAAACCGACTGCCTTTCTAATCCAGGATGCAATGGTCCATTTGGTGACTGCCTTGCCCAATGCCCTGGGGTGGAAAGATACAAAGAGTTGTTTGGATTTCCTAATGTCTCTAGTCTTGTCCAGGTAAAATCTGTTGCCTGTGGACATCTAGGGAGTGGAGTATCCTCTCTCCTTGGTTAGTGGGAGAGGGGAAAAAATTGGGTAGGTGAATGGACTGATTTAAAGACAAGTCACTGACTACCTTGGGCATGAAAGAAGGGTTAGTTCTCAGAGTGACCCTGTCCCTATGAGAAATGGTGTAAGGTGAGCATGCCATTAAGGCTTGTAGCTCAAAACCCCTTCTGGCAGAGGTAATAGCCACTAACAGTACTGTTTTCCAAGTACAAAACTGTAGAGAGGCTGTATTAGCCAGTTCGAAGGGGGGGGGCTGGGTGAGTTTTTCCAGGATGAAGTTCAGGTCCCCATGGAGGAGGGACATGCTTCTTAGGGGATCTGATGTGTAAGACCCCTTTAAGGAAGGGTTTCACATGTAGCCTGGCTAACAAGGGAGGATCTAGAGGTAAGCAGGCTGATAATGTGGAGAGGTGGACTTTCTCTGATGAATAGGAAAGTCCACCGTTTATAAGTTGACACATATATGAGAGGACTAGGGGTGTATCAGCCTTGTAAGGGTCCCTTTCCTGTCCCAGACACCACTGAGTAAATCTTTCCCATTTAGCAAGGTATGATTTTCTAGTAGTGGGTTTCCTGGCCTCCCTCAGAACTGACAGCACATCCTCTGAATAGTGGTGTCTGAATGGGGTTAGTAATTTATCACCCACAGAGTCACGGATAGCATTTGCAAGTGTGGATGTAGGAGAGTTCCTTTGTCTTGTGTCAGAAGGTCCACCTTGTGGGGTAACTTGCAGTGATTGCCCTTGGCTAAGTTGTACAGAAGGGGGAACAAGTGCTGCCTTGGCCAGTAGGGAGTCACTAGCAAGATTTTTGGTTTGTCATTCCTGATTTTCAGAAGGAACTTCACCTCCCAGATGAAACTGAAGGCATCTACTCTCCAGGCTTGGGGGGAGTAAGTCTTTGTGCAGAAAGTCTGCAGCTGCCTGTTCTCAGGGGAGGCAAACAGGTCTATTTGTGGAATGCCCCACTGGTGGACTGTGTCTAGGAAGACCGTCCTGTCCAGCATCCATTCATGTTGTGGGGAAGATGTTCTGCTCAGGAGGTCTGCTTGCTTGTTGTCCTGCAAAGGGCTGTAGCTGGCTTGTAGAGAGAGGCTGTGCTGGGATGCTAGGTCCCAAATTAGTAGGGCTAGACTGCAAAATCGGTATGCCTTGGTACCTCCCTGTTTGTTGATGTACCACATTACAGTGTTACTGTCCGTCACTCTCAGAAGAGGACCTGATAGCAGTAGGGGTAGGAAGGTCTGAAGAGCTAAAAGAACTGCTGTCATCTCCCTTACATTGATGTGTTTGTTTATCATGGGAGGTTGCCACTGGGCTTGGACTCTAAGAGTGCAAGGTGGCTCCCCAGCCTGAGTCTGAGGCATCTGTATGCAATATTTGTGTGGGTTGAGGGGGCTGGAATGGAAGCCCTGGGTTTAGTTGTACTTGTTGGATCCACTGAATGATTTCCTTCTTTATACAGGGAAGAAGGGAAATAACTTGTTCCAAGTGATTCTGGTGTTGTGACCAGATATTTTTGAGGTACCACTGCAGTTTTCTCATATGCATTCTGGCCAATGGTAGCATGGCAATGGTTGCTGCCATCATTCTCAGGAGTCGAAGGAATTGCCTTGCAGTGACTGTCTGGGAGAACAAGATGTCCTGGAAGTGGGAAGTTAGAGATAGAACCTTGTCCTGAGGGAGAAAGGCTTTAATTTGTTCTGTGTTGATGATTCTGCAACCTACGAATAATCTTGTTCTTGTCTGGGTTCAAGGAGGACTTCTTGAGGTTTGGGGTGAACCCTAGACTTTGTAGTAGGGACATAGTGAAGTGTAGATGTCTTAAGAGGGAATTTTATGACTGTGCTAGGATAAGGATGTCATCCAGATATGGGAAAATCTGGATTCCTTGGGTCCTGCAGAAGGCAATGGCTGGAGCCAGGCACTTTGTAAACACTCTTGGGGCAGTGGATAAGCCAAATGGCAAGGCCGTAAATTGGAAGTGCAAGGATGGGCCAGAGAAATGCAGGAAACGTCTGTGTGAGGCCCTGATGGGAATGTGCAGGTAAGCATCTTTTAGGTCCAGGCTGACCATGAAAGAATTTGAGGGTATAAGGGGTAAGAGAGTGGGAAGAGAGAGCATTTTGAAGGATGGTACCTGCAGGTAAAGGTTTAGGAAGGAGAGAGGGACCGTCCTTTCAAGGGACCAGGAACAGACGGGAGTAGAATCCCTTTCCTACTTGTCCTTTGGGTTCAGGCTCTACAGTCCCATGGGACTGAAATGAAACCTGGTGTTTTTGCTGTGTCATGGTTTGTCTTGAGAGGACCTGGAAGGAACTGAAAAGGACCAATTCTTAGTAGGCCAGTGCCTACTAAATCTTGGAGGTTGCACTTGTAAAAAATCTTTAACAGTTTGCATAGATTTAGCTTTATCTTCCCATCCTTTTAAGAACTTCTTCAGCCTTATTGCCAAACAGGTGGTCCTGATTTAAAGGAGCATCCAACAATTTAGTTTAACATTATCAGGCAAAGATTGCTCCTTAAGCCAAGCATGCCTTCTATGCACAGACCCACTTAAAGCTCTGATTGCCAGGGATGCAGAGGTATAAACCTTTTTACCCCATCTATCCAGCGCCCTGTAGTCTCCATCAAAAAGGGTAGGATTTTTAGCAGTAGAAGCCTTAATGCCCTTGGGCCCCTGAGAAATGGTCTCTGGATCTACAACAGCATTTTTGAAAAGGAACTTGTGGGACATAGGAACCCTGTAGTATCTGTCAGTTTTGCTAGGGGCCAGAGGCAGCGAATCAGGGGCCAAACTGGATTCCGAGAACACATCATCAACAATGTCTAGTACAGGAGGTATAGCCAAGGGCCTATGCTGAGGTAGAAGAAGGAAATCCCTAAGCCTCTTTTTTGAATCAGAAAATTCCTGGCCTTCCCAGTGGAAATGCTCCATTAAAGTATGTAAAGCTTCCCCAAAAGAAAAATCCTCAGGAGGGGAAGCAGAGTGAATGGAATCCTCTGCATCAGAATCCTCATAAGTAGGTATGGACAAATCCAGGTCATCAGAAGAAACAGACTCCTGATCAGAAGATTCATAATCAAGCTCAGCCCTAGGCCTCATGGGGGGGGGGGGTTTGACTACCCCTGATTAAAGTAATCAGATCTTCAGTCATTTTTCATCACTTGTTTGTTAGGCATAGGGGTCTGAGCATGCGGCCTGAGTGTCGTTTTTTTAGACATGGATCGAGATTTTGGCCTTAGTAATGAAGGCAGTGTCGATTTAATATGCAAATTTGTAGGCCTGAATACACCCTCAGAAGCCGGTGCCTGCACAGTGGCTTCGGACCCTTCCAAGGTAGAGACATCTGTGGGTTCCATAGTTGAAGTATCTCACGGCATACCAGACTCCGAATGGGTCTTAGTAGAGGCCTGCGAATCAGAAGTAGTGGGTATCAGGGGCTGCGAAAGTGCCTCACTGAGTACCGGCAAACTGGTGACTGGCTTAGGAGAAGCGTCGTCGGCAGTTGTGGACTTTGGCGGCCTGTCTCTGTCTTTATCTTTGCGTTTTTCCAGAATCCCGGTAGTCGGATGGCTAGCAGACAACATTTCTGGATAATAAAACCGAGAACCGAAATATTTAGAGGCAAAAATGTACCGACGACAGATAGTGTGCTGATTAAATAAAGCACAAAACCGACAGCAAGGTATGTCGTGGTCAGGGCCTAGGCAAGGAATACAGTACAAATGAAAATCTTTATGAGGTATTTGGTTTCCACAAGTAATGTAATTATTAACTTTTATTGACATCGGTAAGGAGCAAGAAAAAGTTTCCCCAACGGGGTACTTGGCTTTAAGTTGAAGACTATTTCTGAAACTCAAAAATGAAAATTTCAGGAGTCGGCCTACTGGCACTTGCGGACTGCTTCTGCTTCGGGCACCGCATAGCAAGAAAAACTGATGTAATGGCGTCGGCTGCATGTTTTATACCCCTGACGACCTGATGTCATGGAAGAAGGGACAGCAACCGACGCAGGACCCAAGACTTTGTTAATCAGACCGACTGACAGCAACCTGCCAGCAGATTACCCAAATGTAATGACTGCAACAGTGAAACACGAAGAACATCTCCTGGCTTCCAATTTTTTTCTGGATGCTACCAGGTCTTTTTTTGAACTGCCATAAGTTCTTTCAAGTTCATGTGTTTGTCTCTGAACTGATCTTCCCACTGAGCCTGGGGATCCCATTTCAATCGCTTCCAGACCAAGGGGGTCTCCGAGGATTCTGTGGTGAGGGTTTGGCTCTTGGAGAGTGAATTGGAAAGGAAGACCCTGGTTCTGAGCACAAGCTCGTGTCCACCATGCAAATTCCTCATTGAAGCAAGGAATCAGCTTCATCTTGGTTGACAGGTACTATACATGCTGGCAGCACACACTTTTGAGAGACCACTGGAGTATTCTCATTTGTAACCTGGCTAGAGGAACCATGAGGATGTAGGATGGCATGTTGCCCAATGCTCTGAGGAACTCTCTTGCTGTGAGGAATGGTGTCTCTGTGATCTTGAGGAAGCAACGGTGTCAGGAAAGAAACTTTGTCCGGAGGCAAGAAGGCCTTTTGTAGAAAGGAATCCAGGACAGCCACTAGGAAGACCATCCTGGTTGAGGGGTCTGTATTTGATTGCTGACAATTTATGGCGAAACTCAGGAAAGTCAAGAGATTCTGGGTGAATACAGAGTCTAAGTGGAGTTTTGAAAGGCTTGTGGCCTGAATGAGGCAATCATCCAGGTATGGATAAATCAGGATCCTCTGGTTCTGTAAAAGGCAATTAGAGGAAGCTAAGCACTTTCTGAAGACTCTAGGAGTGGTAGACGAGCTAAAGGGCAGTGCACAAAATCGGTTGTGTCTGGTGCCTGCTCTGACACGTAAGAAGCTTCTGTGTGATTCCTCTACAGGAATCTGTAAGTAGATGTCTTTTAGATCCAGAGACTATGAAGGCCTGTAGGGATATTATAGGTAAAAGTTTTTGTAGGGTTATCATTTTGGAACGTGCAGGAATTGAGATAGACAGGTCTAGGATGGGACGCAAACAGCCTTCCTTCCTGAGAACTAGGAACAGCCTGGAGTAGAAAAGTACAGTTGTGTACACCTACCATAAATGTAGATGTTAGAGTGTATTCACTGTTGCAGTCATTACATTTGGGTTATCTATCTGCAAGGAGCCCTCAGCCGGTCTGAATACCAGAGTCTTGGATTCCTGCGTCAGATGCTGTCTCTTCTTCCAAGACGTCAGCGGTATAAAACATGCGGCTGACGCCATTAAATCAGTTTTTCTTGCCCCAGATGTCAGGTGCCCCTATAACAGGAAGCAATTATATGCTATGTTACACCTCCAACAAAAAAGCAAATACACCAAAAAGTACAGTTTTGTACCTACCATAAATGTAGATGTTCGAAGATCCACATTGCTGCAGTCCTTACACTTGGGTAGTCCGCTGTCCTCGGTCGGCCCGAATATCAAAGTATAAGGCTGATGTCGGTCAAGGCGCATTAGACTGACATCAGGACGTCAGGGTACAAATGCGCATGACCGACGTCATATCCTCAGTCTTTTCTTGCCCCAGATGTCAGAAGACCCTAAAAGAAAGGTCAAAACCAAAAGACAGCAAACAACCAACCAACCACCCTTGCACTAACAATATGTACCATATATACAATATACACAATATATACAACCCAACCCACACAACCGCCTCTAACTACAGAGGGGAAGGAGGGAGGGTAAATTGGACTGCAGCAATGTGGATCTTCGAACATCTACATTTATGGTAGGTACAAAACTGTACTATGTTCTTCATCTCACATTGCTGCAGTCCTTACACTTGGGTAGAATCCCAAAGCAGAGGTAAGGGAGGATGGCAAAACTATAAAGAAGCCGGAGCTGCCAAAATGCCCTGTAAAATAGCAGTGGCAAAACCAGCCCTAGATTTAGAGTAAAGTGGAAGGTGATAATGCTTAGAGAAAGTATGCACTGAACTCCAAGTAGCTGCCTCCAAAATATCTTTAGTTGCCTCCCCTTAAAAAGCTGTCGAAGTGGCAGTAGCCCTAGTGGAATGAGGCCTAATCCCAGCTGGAATCTCCTTACCATGATGGGAATAACAGAAAGCAATGCAAAACCCAATCCACTTAGAAATAGTTTGTTTTGACACAGGCTTGCCCTGAGAACTCAAAGCAAAAGAAACAAATAACTGCTGAGACTGCCTGAATTCTTTAGTTCTGCTCAAATAATATCGCAGCTGCCTGTGTACATCTAAAGTGTGCAAAATCTTTTCCCCTTTATTTTGGGGATTTGCATAAAAAGTAGGCAAATGAATAGTTTGGTTTAAAGCCACACTAGAAACCACTTTAGGCATAAAGGAAGGATTAGTACGCAAAGATACCCTATCCTTATGGAAAATTAAGAAAGGCTCAACCGCCATAAGGGCCTGCAATTCAGAAACCCTTCTTGCAGAGGTAATGGCCAACAAAAAAGCAGTCTTCCATGATAAATATTTCAACTCGGTAGTAGCTGCAGGCTCAAAAGGTTGTAGAGTGAGTTTCTCCAACACAAAATTGAGATCCCAAGCAGGAGTAGGAGCTCACGTGGGGTCTTATATTCTTTGCCCCTCTAAGAAATTGCTTGAACAAAGGATGAGCAAACAATGGTGGATCACAATCATAGTGAGCCAAATTGCTGCAGCATGAACCTTAATAGAAGAGAAGGACAAACCTTTGTCCAGTAACTCAGTAAGATATTGAAGAGCCATACTTAAATTAGGCTCAGAGACATCAAAATCCTTTGCTGCACTCCAAAATAAAAATCTCTTCCATTTATCTGCGTACACTTTCCTTGTACTAGGCCTTCTAGCTTCCAAAATAACATTCAAAACTTGCTGTGGAAGTTGAGACCTTCTATGGTTCAAAACAGAATATGCCAGGCTGTTAGGTGAAGAGAGTGAAGCTTGATATTGAGCAAATGACTGTCCTCCTGAGACAACAGGTGTGGAATCGAAGGCAAAGGCCATGAAGGGCTCCCGTACCAGACTTCTCAGTAATGGGTACCAGTGCTGTCGAGGCCAATCTGGAGCTATTAAAATCATCTTTGGCTTGTCCTGTCTGACCTTTAGAAGTACCTTTGGGAGGAGAGGCAGAGGTGGAAAAGCATACACATGAAGATTGCTCCAATTGAAAGAAAGAGCATCCACTTTCCAAGCTGTGGGATGAAACCTTTTCGTGCAAAACTTTGGCAGCTGGTGGTTTAGTGGAGAAGCGAACAGATCTATGTCTGGAGTTCCCCATGACACTGTCAATTTCTGAAATACATGAGGATCCAATTTCCACTCGTGGGGATCCATAATTTGTCTGCTCAACACATCTGCTAAGGAGTTCTGTGCTCCCGGCAGAAACCTTGCCTGAAGATGTAGCTGTAAACTGAGAGCAGTCTCCCACAAAATCATTGCTTGCCTGCATAGAGGATAAGAATGTGTCCCCCCCTGCTTGTTGATGTACCACATGACAGTTGTGTTGTCTGTTAGAATCAACACCTGCCCTGGAAGAAGTAAATCCTTGAAAGCTATTAATTACTTGTCTTGTATCCACTTTCCATTTAGATGAGCTCCCCAAGCTTTGTCTGAGGCGTCTGTCGTTAGAATCTGACTTGCCTCTGGCCGGGTCACAGAGAGTCCCTTGTTTAGGTGACATTCCTGAGCCCACCACAAAAATTCCTTTTGAATGCAAGATATTATTTGAATGACAGTGTCCAGATCCTGGCAGTGCTGTGTCCATACGTTTTTGAGATACCATTGTAGCTTCCTCATATGCAGTTTGGCATTGGGAAGCACCAGAATACAAGATGCCATGAACCCCAAGGCTTGAAGGACTGTCCTTGCAGTCAGCCTGGACTGATGAGACAATTGATGAAAGTAAAGGGAAAGATTCTTTTGTTTGTCCGGGGTCAAAAAGGCCATCTGGGATGCTGTATTCAGTCTTACACCCAGAAAGCACATGTCCTGAGAGGGTAATAGACTGGACTTTATTTCGTTCACAGAATACCCCAGGCATCTTAGCACTGCTATCACATATTCCAAATGATGAAGAAGCTCGTCCTTCCTTGAGCCAGAATCAGGCAATCGTCCAAATAAGGATAGATCTGTATTCCTTTTAGCCTGAAGAAAGCTATCACTGGAGCCAGAACTTTCGTGAACACTCTGGGCGCAGTAGATAAGCCAAAGGGCAATGCAGAGAACTGATAATGAGAAGTCCCAGCCCGAAAACGCAGATACTTTCTGCAACTCAGTCTGATAGGAACATGAAGGTAAGCCTCCTTGAGATCCAAAGTTACCATCCAATGATCTTTGCCCAGCAGAGGTAAAAGCTGTTGTAACGTCAACATTTTGAACTTGGGAATGTCCAGATAAGTGTTGAGGATAGATAAATCCAAAATTGGTCTCCACGTGTTCCCCTTCTTTGGAACCAGGAACAGGCGAGAATAAAATCCTAGGCCCACTTCTGGCATAGGAACCGGCTGTATGGCCCCTATTTGAAGTAACAGAGAAATTTGTTTGTGAGCCTCTATTCTTTGCTGAGGAGGAACGTCTGGCATGCCTTTGAAAGGAGGCAAGGTATGGAAATAAAACCTGTAACCTTGGTGTATGATATCCAATACCCATCTGCCTTGGGTAATTAAGCTCCAATTTTCCTTGAAAAGTGCCAACCTTCCTCCCAAAGGTGCTGCCAGACGAGAAGGCTCTGGCAGCTGAAAAGGTAGGTCATTGGGTCTGTTTACGAAAGGACTGACCCCTGCCCTCACCCGAAGACTGTGCAGGTGAACTCCCTGTTCTAGGCCTGAAAGAGCCCTGAGCTCTGCCCCTACCACGTCTAGATCTACCCCTAGACTGGGAATCATAAGAAGGATACGTCCACCCCTTGGTAGGCCAATTTCTACTAAACTTCGGAGGCTGAACCTGCAAAAAATCTTTAACAGTCTGCATAGACTTAGCCTTGTCTTCCATTTTCTTTAAGACTGCCTCAACAGGTGAACCAAACAACACATCAGATTGTAAAGGAGCATCTAAAATCCTTGTCTTAACATGGTCAGACAAATTCTGATCTCTCAGCCAGGCGTGCCTGCGAAGAACTGACCCAGTGGCAGCCACCCTGGACGAGGCCTGTACAGCATCAAAACCACATTGCAAAGAATGCTTACCCACCTGTTCAGAAACATGCACTAAATCTTGTAACTCTTTACACTCAATACCTTCCGCCAGAGCATCTACCTTAGACTTCAATTGAGAAAGTAGATAGTTTTGGTATTTCAACATGTGAAACTGGCAATTCAAAGCCCTCATAGCTAGGGTGGAAGAAGTATAGACTTTCTTTCCCCATCTATCCAAAGCCCTGGCCTCTTTATCTGGAAGAACCGGATTTTTAACAACAGAAGCCTTAACACCCTTAGGCCCCTGACTAACAGTTTCTGGGTCCGCCCTAGGACTCTTAAAAGATACTTATGAGCTTCAGGCACCCTGTAATACCTATCCGCTTAACAGGAGCAGGAGGCAAAGAATCAGGATTAAGAGAAGCCTCTGCAAACACATCTTCCACAACATCCAGAACAGGAGGTATAGCCAAAGGCCTATGCTGGGGTAAAACAAAATTCCCTAAGCCTTTTCCTGGAATCAGAGAAGTCTTGACCTTCCCACTTAAAATGCTCCCTCATGGAATGAAGAGTCTCTGAAAAGAAAAATCTTCAGGAGGAGAAGCAGAAGGAGTAGAATCATCCACATCAGAATCAGAATAAGGAGAATACTCCTGCAAGTCTTCAGCCAAGACTCTGAAACATCCGAAGCCTGCTCAAAACTCCCCAACTCAGGTTCCACCCTAGGTCTCTTATCAGGAGGGGCAAAGAACCTCTAATCAAAGTAATCAAATCTTCTGCCATTTTAAGCATATGCTTCTTGGGCACAGAACCTGAAGAACTAGGGGTGACACCAACTGAAGCTAAACCTGGCCTGCCTCTGGGAGAAGCCTTGGAAACAGAAGGAGAGGGCCTAACCACCCTAGGTAGGGAAGGGAGTACAGTAACCTGAGAAGCCCCCTCAGCCTGACCTGCCTCCTGAGAGGCCACATCCTGCAATAACAAAGTCTCCCCCTGGGACTCCAGAGAAACCTCCGGCGGAACCCCCGGCTCCACCGACCCCTCTAAAGAACCGGCGTCCGGTACGGACGGTTCTTCTTGCCTATGCTTAGCTGCTTTGTCCTTGCGCTTCTTCGAAGAGGCGGGCGTCGGAGCATCCGACGGCATATTATAGTTGCACCGCTTCCCGAAGACTAACCTGGCACAATCTAACCTTCTCTTAATAGTGCGCTTATTGAATCTAGCACAAAAGCGACACCCAACAACGTCGTGCTCAGGCCCTAAACAAGGAATACACAAAGTATGATAATCTCTATGCGGTATCTGTTTCCCACAAGAAATACAGTTATTCACTTTTTCTGACATCCGGTAAACCACTGAGGCAAGAAAAAACTAAAATATTCCCCAACGGGGTACTTAGCCAACTTTGACTCGGCCTGAAACTCCGAATTCGAAAAATTTCAGAACGCCAACCGGCACTTGCAACGCTGCTTCTGCATCGGACCATGCGGCAAAAAAGACTGAGGATATGACGTCGGTCATGCGCATTTGTACCCTGACGTCCTGATGTCAGTCTAATGTGCCTTGACCGACGTCAGCCTTATACTTTGATATTCGGGCCGACCGAGGACAGCGGACTACCCAAGTGTAAGGACTGCAGCAATGTGAGATGAAGAACATCAAGAAGGAAAGGTAGAGCCAAGAGAAGTCAGTGGGCTGGAGGGAGGGTAACCAGGACTGCAACAGTGAATACACTCGAACATCTACATTTATGGTAACTGTACACAACTATACTATGTTCTTAGTGCTTCACTGCAGTCATTTTGGGTTGATTCCCAAAGCTAGGGAAGGGAGGAGGAAGTTAGAGAGCATTAGGGCCAACTATTAAGCCTTGCAAAACTGCAGTGGCAAAACCAGCTCTGGATTTAGAAAAAATAGGCATGTGGTAATGCTTGTGAAGGCATGTACAGAGGTCCAGGTACCAGCTTCTAGGATGTCCTCGGTAGGGACTCCTCTGAGAAAGGCTGTAGAGGTAGATGCAGCACTAGTGGAATGTGGTCTAATCCCCTGCGGGGTAGGTTTTCCATAGTGCTTGTAGCAGAAATTAATGCAATAGGCTATCCATTTAGAAATAGTTTGCTTTGAAATGGCCTTCCACTCTGCCCCTGCAGCAAAGCCAACTAGCAGCTGTTCAGATTTTCCGAGAGGCTTAGTCCTGTCCAAATAAAATCTAAGTTGTCTGTGCACGTCCAAAGAGTGCAGTATTCTCTCTCCTTTGTTTTGTGGATTCGGGAAAAAGGTAGACAAATGAATGGACCGATTTAGTGCCACATTACACACCACCTTGGGCATAAAGGAAGGATTGGTACTGCAGGAAACCTTGTCTGCATGGAAGACAATAATTCAGACACTTCTTGCTGAAGTGATGGCTAGAAGGAAGGCTGTTTTCCAAGAAAGGAATTTCAACTCTGCAGTTGCAGCTGGTTCAAATAGAGGGAGAGGGAGAGTGAGCTTTTCCAATACAAAGTTGAAGTCACAGGCTGGAGTAGGGGCTCGCCTGGGGGGGGGGGGTCTTAAATTTTTAGCCCCTCTAAGGAATTGCTTTAAAAGAGGGTGAGAGAAGAGGGGTGGGTTCAGTATTATAATGTGTTGAAATGGCAGAGGCATGAATTTTAATTGAGGAGAAGGGATAGGCCCCTGTGGAGCATTCCTGTTAAGTACGGAAGAATATGAGGTAAGCTGGGCACCGTAGTGCCCATTCCCCTAAGTATGGTTCCAGGAACAGTATCTTTTCCACTTTTCAGCATAGGATTTTCTAGTACTAGGTCTCCTTGCTTCTAGATGGGGTGTCCTTGTGCAGAATTTGTCCAATTGGTAGTTCTAAGGGGAGGCAAACAGATCTATCTTTGGAGTCCCCCATTTGTTCCTCAAGAGGTTGAATATTTTTGGTTCCAGTTTCCATTTGTGTGGGTGCATGAGATTTCTGCTTAGGTCGTCTCCCAGTGCATTTAGCTTGCCTGGCAGGAACTGAACTTGTAGATGCACTTGGTAGCTCAAGGCTGTGTTCCACAGAGCCATGGCTAGTCTGCAGAGAGGGTACGAGTGGGTTCCCCCTGCTTGTTTATGTACCACATAACTGTGGTGTTGTCTGTCTTTACCAATAATTGTCCTGGAAGGATGTGGTCTTTGAAGGCTGTTAGGGAATTCTGTACAGCTAGCATTTCATTTTGGCTGATATGCATGTGCATCTGACTTGGGTTCCATTTGCCCTGAATGCACTGCCCTGCCAAGTGAGCCCCCCATGCAAAGTCTGATGTGTCTGTAGTCAGGGTTTGGGCAGCAGGGTGCAGATTGAAAGGGAGCCCCTTGTTGAGGTGGCAGGTCTCTGCCCACCAAAGGAACTCTGTCTTTATACAAGGAATGATAGGAATCATTGATTCCAGGTCCTGAGAATGTTGACACCATAGGCTTTTTAGATACCACTGTAGTTTCCTCATATGCAGTCTTGCATATGGAATTAGTAGAATGCAAGAGGCCATGAACCCCAGGGCTTGCAGGATTTTCCTTGCAGATAGCTGGGTCTTTGTGGCCAGTAGTTTGAAGTAGGCTGACAGATATACTTGTTTCTCTGGCGTGAAGTAAGCCATCTGGGGAGCTGTGTTCAAGCTTGCTCCCAGGAATACAATTTGTTGGCAGGGTACTAGATGAAGTTTCTTTTTGTTTATGGTGCACCCCAGCGAGGTTAGAACTTTCTTTACAAATGCCAGATGTTTTAATAGCATGTCCTGGCTTTCTGCCTGAATCAGACAATCGTCCAGATACGGGTATACTTGAATATTTCTCTGCCTGCAAAATGCAATGGCTGGAGCAAGACACTTTTTGAATACCCTGGGCGCAGTAGATAAGCCAAAGGGAAGTGCAGAGAAAGTACAGTTGTGTACACTTACCATAAATGTAGAAGATTGAGTGTATTCACTGTTGCAGTCATTACATTTGGGTAATCTGCTTGCAGGTTGCCCTCAGTCAGCCTGATTAACAAAGTCTTGGGTCCTGCGTCGGTTGCTGTCTCTTCTTCCATGACGACAGGTCATCAGTGGTATAAAACATGCAGCCCATGCCATTACATCAGTTTTCTTGCCCCAGATGGGGAACAAAATACATACACATTATATATAGATATATATATATATATATATATATATATATATATATATATATTATATATATATATATATATATATATATATATATATATACATATATATACATATATATATATATTAGAAACACAAAAATATTCTTCCAAACAAAAGCTAATACACCAAAAAGGCTTTTAAGCATAGTAAAAGAAAGAAGAGGTATAGTAAAAGAAAAACGGGGTTGGAGGGAGGGTAACCAGGACTGCAACAGTGAATACACTCGAACATCTACATTTATGGTAAGTGTACACAACTGTATTATGTTCATCATGTTTCACTGTTTCAGTCATTACATTTGGGTGGATTCCCAAAGCTAAGGTTGGGAGGATGGATTTATACAGCATTAGGAACCGTTATAAGGCCCTGCAAAACAGCAGAGGCAAAGCCAGCTCTAGATTTAGAGAAAATTGATAAGTGATAATGCTTGGTGAAAGTATGAACTAAACTCCAGGTAGCAGCTTCTAGAATATCCCTGGTAGGAACACCTCTGAGAAAAGCTGCTGAAGTAGATGCAGCCCTGATGGAATCTGATCCCCTGGGATTAGGTTTTCCATGGTGCTTATAACAGAAATGAATACAACGGCTTATCCATTTAAAAATAGTTTGCTTTTAAATAGCTTTCCCCTATTCCCCTGCAGCAAATGTTACTAGCAGTTGTTCAGATTTTCTTTGTGATTTATTCCTGTCCAAGTAGAATCTAAGTTGTCTGTGTGTATCCAATGAATGCAGAATCCGCTCCCCCTTGTTCTGTGGATTGGGAAAGAAAGTTGGCAAATGAATGGACTGCTCAAGAGCCACATTGGATACCCACCTTGGGCATGAATGATGGATTGGTCCTGAGTGACACCCTGTCCGCATGAAAGATGATGAAAGGCTCCACTGCCATAAGGGTCTGTAATTCAGATATCCTTCTAGCTGAAGTGACTGCTAAAAGAAAGGCTGTTTTCCAGGAAAGAAATTTCAAGTCTGCAGTTGCAGCTGGCTTGAAAGGTGGTAGAGTGAGTTTCTCCAATACAAAGTTAAGGTCCCAGGCAGGTGTTGGAGCTCTCCTTGGTGGTCTCAAGTTTTTGGCCTCTCTGAGATACCGCTTCAGAAGAGGATGAGAGAAGAGGGGGGGGGGGGGCAGTGTTATAATGAGCTGAAATGGCTGAGGCATGGATTTTTATGGAAGAAAAAGACAGGCCCTTGTGAAGCATCTCAGTTAAGTATTGCAAAATCTGAGGTAAATTGGGCACTGCTGTGCTCATCCCTTGAGATTGATTCCAGGCACAGAATCGTTTCCATTTGTCAGCATAAGATTTTCTAGTAGCAGGTCTTCTCGCCTCCAAAATGACATCCATCACAGGTTTGCTGAGGGATGCTAAGGGGGAATTTAAGTGATTAGCCAAGCTGCAAGATTCAATGTCTGGAGCTGAGGGTGCAGAATTTGGTTCTCCTGCTGAGACAGTAAGGAAGGTGTCTGAGGCAGGTGCCACAGAGAAATGTGCGACACCCTGCGCAGGAGTGGGTACCAGTGTTGGCGAGGCCAGGGGATGATAAGTCGTTGTGCAAAATATTTGCAGCTGGCAGTTGTTGGTTGAGGCAAACAGATCTATGTCTGGTGGTCCCCACCTTTGAGTTATCATTGAGAATACTTGCGGGTGCAGTTTCCATTCGTGAGGGTCTGTCAAATTTCTGCTTAATTCGTCTGCCAATGTGTTCTCCTTTCCTGGCAGGAATTGTGCTTGCAGCTGTACTTGGTAAGTTAATGCTGTGTTCCACAAGTCCATTGCCTGTCTGCATAGTGGGTAGGAGTGCGTTCCTCCTTGTTTGTTTATGTACCACATAACTGTGGTGTTGTCCGCCCTTATGAGAAGTTGTCCTGGATGCAAGAGGTCCTTGAAGACTGTTAGTGCATTTTTCACAGCTAGCATCTCCTTTTGATTGATGTGTAGTTGCCTTTGGTTTGCAGAACATTTGCCCTGTATGCATTGTCCTGCCATGTGTGCACCCCAGGCATAGTCTGATGACTCTGTTGTCAAGGTTTGGTTTGCTGGAGGTGAGACAAAAGGAAGTCCCTTGTTTGCTTGGCATGCTTGAGCCCACCATAGAAACTCCTTCCGAAGGCAGGGAATGAGAGTTATACTTGCTTCGAGGCTGTGTCCGTGTTGGGACCATACACTTTTTAGGTACCATTGTAGTTTTCTCATATGCAGTCTTGCATATGCAATTAGTTGAATGCAGGATGCCATGTACCCTAATGCCTGCAGGAATTTCCTTGCAGTGAGCTGGGTAGAAGATGCCATCTTTGTGAAATACTGAGCCAGTTGTTTTTGCTTGTCTGGCGTGAGGTAAGCCATCTTGGCCGTTGTATTCAAGCTGGCACCCAGGAAAATTATTTCTTGCGAGGGTATTAGTTTTGATTTCTTTTTGTTTACTGTGTAACCTAGGCAACTTAATAACTTTGTTACAAATGCCAGATGCTGTAGTAGGATGTCTTTGCTGTCCGCTTGGATCAAGCAGTCGTCCAGATATGGATAAATTTGTATTCCTCGTTGTCTGCAGTATGCAATTACTGATGCCAGGCATTTTGTGAATACTCTAGGCGCAGTAGATAAGCCAAAGGGCAATGCAGAGAATTGATAATGCGTTGTGCCTGCCAAACATCTGAGGTATCTTCTGCAATATTGTCTGATAGGGACATGCACGTATGCCTCTTGGAGGTCCAACGTTACCAGCCAAGACTCCTTGCCCAGCATGGGAAGAAGCTGCTGTAGTGTGAGCATTTTGAATTTGGGAATGTCCAAGTACGTGTTTAGAATTGAAAGGTCTAAGATGGGTCTCCAGGCTTTGTCCTTTCTTGGTACTAGAAACAATCTTGAGTAAAATCCTTGGCCCTGCTCTTTTGCAGGTACCTTCTGAATTGCCCTCATGTTCATGAGAGCTGAAATTTGCTTTTGTGCCTCTGCCCATTGGTTTGTTGGCAGATTTGGCATGCCTCTCATCTGTGGTAAAGTGTGAAAATGAAATCTGTAGCCTCGGGTAATAATGTCCAGAACCCATTTGTCCTTTGTTATGATGTGCCAATTTTGGGAAAATAGAGCCAGTTTTCCTCCTAGAGGTGCTGCCTGGGCTAATTTGCTTGGCAGGTGCAGAGGAAAGTCATTGAGTTTGTTTTCTGAAGGGTTGAGATCTGTCGTCTCCCCCTCTTTGAGTTGTTTGCCATTGTCTAGGCCTAAAGGTACCTAGTGCCTGGCCTCTGCCCGTAGGGAGTCTGTACCTGCCCCTTTGGGGTCTGTCTGAAACAGGAAAGGACCAGTTTTTTTGATGGCCAGTTTCTGCTGAAGCGAGGCGGTTGCACCTGTAAAAAAATCTAACTGTTTGCATAGATTTTGCCTTTTCTTCCATTTTCTTTAAAACTTCCTCTGCTTTGACACCAAATAATGCATCCTTTTGCAGTAGAGCATCCAGTAACTTTGCTTTGACATGTACTGGTAGGGCCTGCTCTTTTAGCCAAGCATGTCTACGTATTACAGACCCTGTGACCGCTGCTCTAAATGAGGCTTCCAAACAATCAAAACCACACTGCAAGGTATGTTTTCCCACTTGTTCTGCTGCATGCAACAAATCCTGCATCCCTTTGAAATCTAGTTGTTCTGTCTGAGGGATCATTTTCTGTTTTAACTGAGTAAGCAAGTATTGCTGGTATTTAATCATGTGGAATTGGCAGTTAATGCCCTCATGGCCAAAGTGGCAGAGGTATACACTTTTTTCCCCCATCTTTCTAATGCCCTGGAATCTCTTTCCGCAGGTAGTGGATTTTTAAGAAGTGGAGGCCTTAACCCCTTTGGGACCCTGGGAAATGGTTTCTGGGTCTGTAGCAGGGCTTTTATATAAAAACTTGTGAGAGTCAGGGACTCTGTAGTATCTGTCTGGCTTAGGTGGAGCTGGAGGTAAGGAATCTGGATTAAGACTGGATTCAGTGTAGACATCATCCAGAATGTCTAAAACAGGAGGAATGGCTAAGGGTCTATGCTGAGGTAGAAGAAGAAACTCACGGAGTCTTTTCTTGGAGTCAGAGTAATCCTGCCCTTCCCAGTGGAAATGCTCTCTCATGGTGTGCAGAGTTTCCCCAAAAGAGAAGTCTTCAGTGGGGGAAACAGAGGGAATTGATTCCTCAGCATCTGAGTCTTCATAGAGAGGGAAGGGGTCATCCTGCTCCTCAGAGTCTGCTGAGGAAATGGTTTCCTGGTCAGAAGGAGGTAAATCTTCCTCCAGTCTAGGCCTTTTGTCAGGAGGGGGTTGGGAACCTCTGATAAGGGCAATCAGGTCTTCAGCCATTTTGAGCATTTGCTTTTTACGCATAGGGGCCTGTGTGGGAGTCTGTGGACCCGGTTTCTTAACCTTTGGAAGCCTAGCGCATGACTTAACTGAGAGAGTCGTTGGTTTAAAGATGCCTTCTGAAACCGAAGGCCTGTCCATAGCCTCCGGATCGCTGCCAGGACTGGCGTCCGCGAGTTGAAAAGGATCTGGCTGCAGTGCCCCAGTAGATTCTGTCTGAGAGGTAGTCGCATCTTCTAAGTCTGCGGTAGTCAGGGGCTGCGTAGGCGCCTCACTGAATACCGAAGATCCGGCAGGAGGCCTAACCGAGACCTCGGAGTCTGGTCTTGGCCTAGGCTGCCTGTCCTTGTCCTTGTGTTTTTTTTTTACAAATAGCGGTTGTCGGAGGTTCCGACAACATATTGTAGTTGAATTTTCTGCCAAAGTAATGTCGGGCAGTATCAGCCCGACGCTTAATAGTGCGTTTATTGAACCTAGCGCAAAACCGACAACCAGAAACTTTGTGGTCAGGGCCTAGGCAAGTAATACAATAAGAATGGAAATCCTTATGAGGTATTTGCTTCCCACAAGAAATACAATTATTAACTTTGTCACAAGAAATACAATTATTAACTTTGTCTGACATCGGTCTGAGGCAAGAAAAGTTTCCCCAACAGGGTACTTAGCTTTATAGAAGACTTTGGCTGAAATTCTGTTCGAAAATCTCAGGAGCTGGCCAACCAGCACTTGCGAACTGCTTCTGCTTCGGGCGCCACGCGGCAAGAAAGACTGAAGAAAATGGCGTTGGCTGCCTCTTTTATACCCCTGCCGCACTGACGTCAGGGAAGAAGTGATGACAACCGACGCCGGACCAAGGCTTTGGAATTCAGGCCGACCGCAGGGACCGCCTGACGGCAGGATAACCCAAGTGTGATGACTGCAGCAGCATAGCACGATGAACATCTGATAATGCATGCAGCCTGCTTTGAAGCGTAGGAATCTTCTGCAAGATTCCCTGACTGGGATATGCAGGTAAGCCTTTTAAGTTGAGAGTTGCCAATCAGGCATCCTTACCTAGCATAGGAAGTAACTGGTGAAGAGTCAGCATCTTGAATTTTGGAATGTCCAGAAAAGTGTTTAGAATGGACAGGTCCAGAATTGGTTGCCATGATTTGTCTTTTCTGGGTACCAGGAAAAGTCTGGAATAGAAACCTTGTCCCTTTTCCTCTTCTGGTACTAGTTGAATAGCCCCCATGTTTAGGAGGGAAAGTACTTGTTTCTGACCCTCTGCCCACTGATTTGGGGGCAGGTCTGGCCACCCATTTGGAGTTGGCAGCGTGTGGAAATGAAATCTGTATCCCTGGGACACTATATTTAAAACCCATTTGTCCTGGGTTATAAGTTGCCAGTTTTTTGAATGAAGAGCCAGTTTTCCGCCGAAAGAGGCGGCTAAGAGGTAAGTGCTTGGTAATTTCAAAGGGAAGTCACTGAGACTGTTTACCACAGGGTGGTGCCTTGTTGTTTCCAGATTTGGAAGTGGAAGCACCCCATTCCTTAGTTTGGAAAGTCCCTTGGGACTGAAACCTGGTGCTTTTGGAATGTCTGGGTTTGGCCATAGTGGCTCTGGAAGGAGCTGGAAAGGACCAGTTCTTAGTAGGCCAATGCCTACTAAATCTAGGAGGTTGCACTTGTAAGAAATCTTTCACAATTTGCATAGATTTAGCTTTATCTTCCATCTTTTTTTAGAACTTCTTCAGCCTTATTGTCAAATAGGCGGTCCTGCTGTAAAGGAGCATCCAAAAATTTTGCTTCAACATGATCAGGCAGAGACTGCTCATTAAGCCAAGCATGCCTTCTAAGCACAGACCTAGTAACAGCAGCCCTACAAGAGGCCTCTAAAGAATCAAAACCACAATGCAAAGTATGTTTGCCAGCTTGTTCAACTGAATGCAATAAATCCTACAAATCTTTATTCTCCACACAGTCAGAAATCAACATAATTTTTCTGTTTAAGCAGTTCCATGACATACTGTTGCTATTTTAGCATATGAAATTGGCAGTTTAAAGCCCTGATTGCTAAGGTTACAGAAGCATAAACCTTTTTATCCCATCTATCCAGCGCCCTGGAATCTCTTATCAGAAGGGGTAGGATGTTGAGCAGTAGAAGCCTTAATGCTTTTGGGCCCCTGAGAAACGGTTTCAGGGTTTGCAACAGGATTCTTGAAAAGGAATTTGTGGGAGTCAGGAAAGTACAGTTTTGTACCTACCATAAATGTAGATGTTCGAAGATCCACATTGCTGCAGTCCTTACACTTGGGTAGTCCGCTGTCCTCGGTCGGCCCGAATATCAAAGTATAAGGCTGACGTCGGTCAAGGCGCATTTGACTGACATCAGGATGTCAGGGTACAAATGCGCATGACCGACGTCATATCCTCAGTCTTTTCTTGCCCCAGATGTCAGAAGACCCTAAAAATAAAGGTCAAAACCAAAAGACAGCAAACAAACAACCAACCATCCTAGCACTAAAAATATGTACAATATATACAATATACATCATATTGACAACCCAACCCACACAACCGCCTCTAACTACAGAGGGAAGGAGGGAGGTAATTGGACTGCAGCAATGTGGATCTTCGAACATCTACATTTATGGTAGGTACAAAACTGTACTCTGTTCTTCATCTCACATTGCTGCAGTCCTTACACTTGGGTAGAATCCCAAAGCAGAGGTAAGGGAGGATGGCCAAACTATAAGGAAGCAGGAGCTGCCAAAATGCCCTGCAAAACAGCAGTGGCAAAACCAGCCCTGGATTTAGAGTAAAGTGGTAGGTGATAATGCTTAGAGAAAGTATGCACTGAACTCCAAGTAGCTGCCTCCAAAATATCCTTAGTTGCCACCCCCCTCAAAAGCTGTCAAGTGGCAGTAGCCCTAGTGGAATGAGGCCTAATCCCAGCTGGAATCTCCTTGCCATGATGGGAATAACAGAAAGCAATGCAAAACCCAATCCACTTAGAAATAGTTTGTTTTGACACAGGCTTGCCCTGAGAACTCAAAGCAAAAGAAACAAATAACTGCTGAGACTGCCTGAACCCTTTAGTTCTGTCCAAATAATATCGCAACTGCCTGTGTACATCTAAAGTGTGCAAAATCTTTTCCCCTTTATTTTGGGGATTTGCATAAAAGTAGGCAAATGAATAGTTTGGTTTAAAGCCACACTAGAAACCACTTTAGGCATAAAGGAAGGATTAGTACGTAAAGATACCCTATCCTTATGGAAAATTAAGAAAGGCTCAACCACCATAAGGGCCTGCAACTCAGAAACCCTTCTTGCAGAGGTAATAGCCAACAAAAAAGCAGTCTTCCATGATAAAATCTTTAATTCAGTAGTAGCTGCAGGCTCAAAAGGTTGTAGAGTGAGTTTCTCCAACACAAAATTGAGATCCCAAGCAGGAGTAGGAGCTCTTCGTGGTGGTCTTATATTCTTTGCCCCTCTAAGAAATTGCTTGAACAAAGGATGAGAAAACAATGGTGGGTCACAATCATAGTGAGCCGAAATTGCTGCAGCATGAACCCTAATAGAAGAGAAGGACAAACCTTTGTCCAGTAACTCAGTAAGATATTGAAGAGCCACACTTAAATTAGGCTCAGAAACATCAAAATCCTTTGCTGCACTCCAAAATAAAAATCTCTTCCATTTATCTGCGACACTTTCCTTGTACTAGGCCTTCTAGCTTCCAAAATAACATTCAAAACTTGCTGTGGAAGTGGAGGCCCACTATGGTTCAAAACAGAATATGCCAGGCTGTTAGGTGCAGAGAGTGAAGCTTGACATTGAGCAAATGACTGTCCTCCTGAGACAACAGGTGTGGAATCAAGGCAAAGGCCATGGAGGCTTCCGTACCAGGCTTCTCAGTAATGGGTACCAATGCTGTCGAGGCCAATCTGGAGCTATCAAAATCATCCTTGGCTTGTCTTGTCTGGCCTTTAGTAGTACCTTTGGGAGGAGAGGCAGAGGCGGAAAGGCATACACATGAAGATTGCTCCAATTGAAAGAAAGAGCATCCACTTTCCAAGCTGTGGGATGAAACCTTTTTGTGCAAAACTTTGGCAGCTGGTGGTTTAGTGGAGAAGCGTACAGATCTATGTCTGGAGTTCCCCATGACACTGTCAATTTCTGAAATACATGAGGATCCAATTTCCACTCGTGGGGATCCATAATTTGTCTGCTCAACACATCTGCTAAGGAGTTCTGTGCTCCGGCAGAAACCTTGCCTGAAGATTTAGCTGTAAACTGAGAGCAGTCTCCCACAAAATCATTGCTTGCCTGCATAGAGGATAAGAATGTGTTCCGCCTTGCTTGTTGATGTACCACATGACAGTTGTGTTGTCTGTTAGAATCAACACCTGCCCTGGAAGAAGTAAATCCTTGAAAGCTAGTAATGCAAACTGGACTGCTAACATCTCTTTCAAGTTGATATGTAGATGTTGTAGTCTGGCAGGCCACTTGTCTTGTATCCACTTTCCATTCAGATGAGCTCCCAAGCTTTGTCTGAGGCATCTGTCGTTAGAATCTGACTCGCCTCTGGCCAGGTCACAGAGAGTCCCTTGTTTAGGTGACATTCCTGAGCCCACCACAACAATTCCTTTTGAATGCAAGGTATTATTTGAATGACAGTGTCCAAATCCTGGCAGTGCTGTGTCCATACATTTTGAGATACCATTGTAGCTTCCTCATATGCAGTTTGGCATTGGGAAGCACCAGAATACAAGATGCCATGAACCCCAAGGCTTGAAGGACTGTCCTTGCAGTCAGCCTGGACTGATGAGACAACTGATGAAAGTAAAGGGAAAGATTCTTTTGTTTGTCCGGGGTCAAAAGGCCATCTGGGATGCTGTATTCAGTCTCACACCCAGAAAGCACATGTCCTGAGAGGGTACTAGACTGGACTTTATTTCGTTCACAGAATACCCCAGGCATCTTAGCACTGCTATCACATAATCCAAATGATGAAGAAGCTCGTCCCTTCCTTGAGCCAGAATCAGGCAATCGTCCAAATAAGGATAGATCTGTATTCCTTTTAACCTGAGGAAAGCTATCACTGGAGCCAGAACATAAGCCAAAGGGCAATGCAGAGAACTGATAATGAGAAGTCCCAGCTCGAAAACGCAGATAATTCCTGCAACTCAGTCTGATAGGAACATGAAGATAAGCCTCCTTGAGATCCAAAGTTACCATCCAATGATCTTTGCCCAGCAGAGGTAAAAGCTGCTGTAACATCAACATTTTGAACTTGGGAATGTCCAGATAAGTGTTGAGGATAGATAAGTCCAAAATTGGTCTCCACGTGTTCCCTTTCTTTGGTACTAGGAACAGGCGAGAATAAAATCCTAGGCCCACTTCTGGCATAGGGACCGGCTGTATGGCCCCTATTTGGAGTAACAGAGAAATTTGCTTGTGAGCCTCTATTCTTTGTTGAGGAGGAACGTCTGGCATGCCTTTGAAAGGAGGCAAGGTAAGGAAATAAAACCTGTAACCGTGGTGAATGATATCCAATACCCATCTGTCTTGGGTAATTAAACTCCAATTTTCTTTGAAAAGTGCCAACCTTCCTCCCAAAGGTGCTGCCAGACGAGAAGGTTCTGGCAGCTGAAAAGGTAGGTCATTGGGTCTGTTTACGAAAGGACTGACCCCTGCCCTCACCAAGACTGTGCAGGAGAACTCCCTGTTCTAGGCCTGAAAGAGCCCTGAGCTCTGCCCCTACCACGTCTAGATCTACCCCTAGACTGGGAATCATAAGAAGGATACGTCCACCCCTTAGTAGGCCAATTTCTACTAAACTTTGGAGGCTGAACCTGCAAAAATCTTTAACAGTCTGCATAGACTTAGCCTTGTCTTCCATTTTCTTTAAAACTGCCTCAACAGGAGAACCAAACAACACATCAGATTGTAAAGGAGCATCTAAAATCCTTGTTTTAACATGGTCAGATAAATTCTGATCCCTCAGCCAGGCGTGCCTGCGAAGAACTGACCCAGTGGCAGCCACCCTAGACGAGGCCTGTACAGCATCAAAACCACATTGCAAAGAATGCTTACCCACCTGTTCAGAAACATGTACTAAATCTTGTAACTCTTTACAATCAATACCTTCCGCCAGTGCATCAACCTTAGACTTCAATTGTGAAAGGAGATAGTTTTGGTATTTCAACATGTGAAACTGGCAATTCAAAGCCCTCATAGCTAGAGTGGAAGAAGTATAAACTTTCTTTCCCCATCTATCCAAGGCCCTGGCCTCTTTATCTGTAGGAACCGGATTCTTGACAACAGAAGCCTTAACACCTTTAGGCCCCTGACTAACAGTTTCTGGGTCTGCCCTAGGACTCTTAAAAAGATACTTATGAGCTTCAGGCACCCTGTAATACCTATCCGGTTTAACAGGAGCAGGAGGCAAAGAATCAGGATTAAGAGAAGCCTCTGTAAAAACATCTTCCACCACATCCAAAACAGGAGGTATAGCCAAAGGCCTATGCTGGGGTAAAAACAAAACTTCCCTAAGCCTTTTCCTGGAATCAGAGAAGTCCTGACTTTCCCACTTAAAATGCTCCCTCATGGAATGAAGAGTTTCTGAAAAAGAAAAATCCTCAGGAGGAGAAGCAGAAGGAGTAGAATCATCCACATCAGAATCAGAATAAGGGGAATACTCCTGCAAGTCTTCAGCCGAAGACTCTGAAACATCCGAAGCCTGCTCAAAACTCCCTAGCTCAGGCTCCACCCTAGGTCTCTTATCAGGAGGGGGCAAAGAACCGCTAATCAAAGTAATCAAATCTTCTGCCATTTTAAGCATATGCTTCTTGGGCACAGTTCCTGAAGAACTAGGGGTGACACCAACTGAAGCTAAACCTGGCCTGCCTCTGGGAGAAGCCTTGGAAACAGAAGGAGAGGGCCTAACCACCCTAGGAAGGGAGGGGAGTATAGTAACCTGAGAAGCCCCTTCAGCCTGACCTGCCTCCTGAGAGGCCACATCCTGCAATAACAAAGTCTCTCCCTGGGATCCCAAAGAAACCTCCGGTGGAACCACCGGCTCCACCGACACCTCTAAAGAACCGGCGTCCGCACGGACGGTTCTTCTAGCCTAGGCTTAACTGCTTTGTCCTTGCGCTTCTTGAAGAAGCGGGCCCGGAGCATCCGACGGCATTTTATAATTGCACCGCTTCCCGAAAACTAACCTGGCACAATCTAACCTTCTCTTTATAGTGCGCTTATTGAATCTAGCACAAGAGCGACACCCAACGTCGTGCTCAGGCCCTAAACAAGGAATACACAAAGTATGATAGTCTCTATGCGGTATCTGTTTCCCACAAGAAATACAGTTATTCACTTTTTCTGACATCCGGTAAACCACTGAGGCAAGAAAAAACTAAAATATTCCCCAACGGGGTACTTAGCCAACTTTGACTCGGTCTGAAACTCCGAAATCGAAAAATTTCAGAACGCCAACCGGCACTTGCAATGCTGCTTCTGCATCGGACCATGCGGCAAAAAAGACTGAGGATATGACGTCGGTCATGCGCATTTGTACCCTGACGTCCTGATGTCAGTCAAATGCGCCTTGACCGACGTCAGCCTTATACTTTGATATTCGGGCCGACCGAGGACAGCGGACTACCCAAGTGTAAGGACTGCAGCAATGTGAGATGAAGAACATCGCTGTAGTACCTCTTGTCTGGTTTGCTAGGAGCTGGAGGCAAGGAATCAGGGGCCATACTGGATTCCGAAAACACATCAACAATATCTAGTACAGGAGGTATAGTCAAAGGCCTATGCTGAGGAAGAAGGAAATCCCTAACCCTCTTTTTGGATTCAAAGAAATCCTGACTTCCCCAGTGGAAATGTTCTCTTAAGGTATGCACAGTTTCCCCAAAAGAGAAATCCTCAAACGGAGAAGCAGAGGGAATGGAATCCTCTGCAACAGAGTCCTCATAAGTAGGTATGGACAAATCCAGATCATTAGAAGAGTCAGAAGAAACAGAGTCCTGTTCAGAAGATTCATAGTCAAATTCAGTCCTACGCCTCTTGGAGGGGGATGGTTGACTACACCTAATTAGAGTAATTAAATCTTCAGCCATTTTGATCATTTGTTTTTTAGGCACAGGGGCCTGAACATGTGGCCTGGGCGTCAGTTTTTTTAGACATAGATCGAGATTTAGCCCTTAGCACTGAAGTTGGAGTCGGTTTAATATGCAAGTCTGTAGGCCTGAATAAACCCTCAGAAGCCGGTGCCTGCTCAGCGGCTCCGGACCCATCCAAGGTAGAGACATCCGCGGGTTCCATATGTGAAGTATCTCGTGGCATACCGGACTCAGAATGGATCTCAGTAGAGGCCTGCGAATCAGAAGTAGCAGGTATCAGGGGCTGCGAAAGCGCCTCACTGAGTACCGGCGAACTGGCGACTGGCTTAGGAAAAGCGTCATCTGCAGTTTTGAACCTCAACGGCCTTTCTCTGTCTTTTTCTTTGCGTTTTTTTCGGTATTCCAGTAGTCAGATGGCTAACCAACATCATTTCTGGACAATTAAACCAGGAAATCGAAATATTTTTTAGCAAAAATGTACCTACGACGGATAGTGCGCTGATTAAATAAAGCACAAAACTGACAGCAAGGTACGTCATGGTCAGGGCCTAGGCAAGGAATACAGTACAAATAAAAATCCTTATGAGGTATTTGCTTCCCACAAGTAATACAATTATTAACTTTTACTGACATCGGTAAAGAGCAAGAAAAAGTTTCCCCAACGGGGTACTTCGCTTTTAGTTGAAGACTTTCAGGAGTTGGCCGACCAGCACTAGCAAACTGCTTCTGCTACGGGCACCAAGCAGCAAGAAAGACTGATGTAATGGAGTCGGCTGCATGTTTAAGAGACAGCAACAGACGCAGGACCCAAGACTTTGTTAATCAGGCCGACTGAAGGCAACCTGCCAGCAGATTACCCAAATATAATGACTGCAACAGTGAAACACAATGAACATCTGATGGTGCACGGAGCCTGCTCTGAAGCGTAGGTATTTTCTGCAAGATTCCCTTATTGGCTAGTGCAGGTAAGCTTCCTTTAATTCTAAGGTTGCCAACCAGGCATCTTTGCCTAGCATAGGAAGCAGCTGTTGAAGTGTTAGCATTTTGAATTTTAGGATAACCAAAAAGGTGTTTAGAATAGAGAAGTCCAGGATAGGACGCCAGGAGCTGTCTTTCCTGGGTACCAGGAAGAGTCTTGAGTAAAAACTTTGTCCCCTTTCTTCTGCTGGGACAGGCTGATTAGCCCTGATACTTAAAAGAGAGAGAACCTGCTGTTGAGCCTCTGCCCACTGATTTGGGGGTAAGTCTGGCCAGTGGAATCTGTATCATTGGAAAACTACATTTAAAACCCGTTTGTCCTGTGTAATGATTTCCCAGTTTTTTTTGCATGCAGGGTGATCTTTCCCCCTAAGGGAGCAGGCAGTTGAGCAGGGCTTGGAAGGGTTAAGGTTAAGTCATTGTGATATTTTTTCATAGGGGGTAGTCTTACTATTTCCAGCTTTGGAAGTGGGAGCCCCCCACTGCTTAGGCCTGTGTGTACCTTGAGACTGTAAGCCTAGGTGGTCCTGCTGTTCCTGGGTTTGGACTGAAAAGGCCTGGAAGAGACTGGAAAGGACCAATTCTTAGAAGGCCAATACCTACTAAATCTGGGAGGTTGTACTTGCAGGAAATATTTAAAAGTTTGCATAGATTTAGCTTTTTCCTCCATCTTTTTAAGGACGTCTTCTGCTTTGTTGCCAAACAGGCGGTCTTGGTTTAAGGGAGCATAAAGTAATGTAGCTTTAACAAGATCTGGCAAGCTCCTTAAGCCAAGCATGCCTTCTAATTACAAAACCCAGTGACAGCAGCCCTGCAAGATGCTTCTAAAGAGTCAAAACCACATTGCAAAGTATGTTTACCAACTTGTTCAGCAGAATGCATTAAATCTTGTAATTCTTTATGCTCAGAACAGGTCAGGAATCAACATCATTTTCTGTTTAAGTAGTCCCACAATATGCTGTTGATACTTTAACATATGAAACTGGCAGTTTAAGGCCCTAATGGCCAAAGTAGCAGAAGTGTATACCTTCTTACACCATCTGTCCAAGGCCCTGGAATCTCCATCAGAGGGGGTAGGGTTTTTGGCAGTAGTAGCCTTAATGCCTTTTGGTCCTTGGGAAATGGTCTCTGGATCCACAGTAGGATTCTTGAAGAGGAACTTGTGAGAGTCAGGTACTCTGTAATACCGGTCAGGTTTTCTGGGAGCTGGAGATACAGTGTCTGGGACCAGGCTAGATTCCAAGAAGGAATCATCTACAATGTCCGGAACAGGAGGGAATGCTAAAGGCCTGTGTTGCGGGAGGAGTAAGAATTCCCTAAGCCTCTTTTTGGAGTCAGAGTAATCCTGGCTTTCCAAGAGGAAATGCTCTCTAAGAGAATGCAAGGATTTACCAAAAGAAAAATCTTCTGGAGGGGAAGCAGAGGGAATGGAATCCTCTGCATCAGAATCCTATTAAGTATATAAGGGCAAATCCTGGTAATCAGAATAAACAGAAATTTCAGAATCCTGATCAGAAGGAAAATCAGTTCTAGGTCTCTTATTGAAGGGGAAGGCTGGTTTCCCCTAATTAAAGTAATAAGGTCTTCAGCCATTCTTATCACTTGTTTTTTAGGCATATGGGACCGATTGTGCGGTTTGGACATCGGTTTTCTAGGTGTGGGTCGAGTTTTAGGCCATGATGAAGATGATGGCGTCAGTTTGAAATGCAAGTCTGTAGGCCTGAATACACCCTCAGAAATCGGTGCCTGTACAGCGGCTCCGGACCCACCCAAGGTAGAGGCATCCGCAGGTTCCATAGTCGAAGAAGCATCTCGTGGCATACCAGATTCAGAATGGGTCTCAGCAGAGGCCTGCGAATTTGAAGTAGCGGGTATCAGGGTGAGTACTGGCAAATTGGTGACTAGCTTAACGGAAGCATTATCGGCAGTTTTGGACCTATGCTGTCTGTGTCTGTCTTTATCTTTATGTTTTTTTCGGAATATCGGTAGTCGGATGGCTTACCGAAGCAATTTCTGGATAGTTAAACCGAATTCCGAAATAATTTGCTGCAAAAATAGCCCGACGACAAATAGTTTGGGGATTGAATAAGGCACAAAACAGACAGCGAGGAACGTCGTGGTCTGGACCTAAGCAAGGAATGCAGTACGAATGAAAATCTTTATGAGATATTTGTTTTCCACAGGTAATACAATTCTTAACTTTTACTGACATCAAATTAAGAGCAAGAAAAAGGATCCCCAACGGGGTACTTAGCTTTTTGAAGACTTCGGTTCTGAAACTTGAAAACGAAAATTTCAGGAGTCGGCCGACCGGCACTTGCGAACTGCTTCTGCTTCGGGCACCACGCGGCAAGAAAGACTGATGTAATGGCATCGGCTGCATGTTTTATACCCTGACAATCTGACGTCATGGAGGAAGAGACAGCATCTGACACAGGAATCCAAGACTCTGGTATTCAGGCCGGCTGAGGGCTACCTGCAGGCAGATAACCCAAATGTAATGACTGCAACACTGAAACACGAAGAACATCTCTACTTTCCGGTGTTCTGGAACTAGTCCCACTGAGCCCTGGGAGCAAAAGAACTGTATTTGGGAAAGAGCCATTGTGCTTTATTTTAGAGGAATGCCTGGACAGCCTGAACACTTTAATGGCTCTTTGAAACTGAGCTTGTAGCCATTTGAAAAAATGGTTAGAACCCACCTGTCTGAGGTGATGAGTGACCAATTTCCTTTGAAAAGGGAGTGTCTTCCTCCTAGTCTTTTGTGGGGAGGGGAAGGGAGTTAAGAGAAGTCAGAGACTGTCACGGGCAAGTCACTGTTCTCTGCCAGGGGACTGTGGCCTAGAACTTCCTTGTCTAGAAGTGCCTAAAGTCCACTGCTTGGGTCTTACTTGCTGTTACCTTCGTGCTTATTCCTACATAGCTTTCTTTGCCCGGTTTTAAATTGTGAGGGAAAGGACCAGTGTTTAGAGGGGGTAGTTTCTACTGAACTGAGAAGGCTGCATCTGTAGGAAGTCCTTAACAAGTTTCATAGATTTGGCCTTGGCCTCCATCTTTTTAAGTACAGCCTAGGCCAAACAGGGAATCCTTGTCCAGGGGGGTATCCAAAAGATTGGACTTGACATGCTCACAGATGGACTGTTCCGTTAGTCATGCATGTCGTCTAATAACAAAACCACCATCTGCAGCCCTGCTGGAGACTTCCATAGCATCACAACTGCAGTGAAAAGAATGCCTAGCAACTTGAGAGCTGGAGTTATATAGGTCTAGTAATTTTTTGGAAAGACTTTTGTTCTCAATGGTTTTAATTTTTTGAAACCTGGGGGTCCTCATAAATGAGGTGACAGAAGTATAAACTTTTTTGCCAAATCTGTCAAGAGTCCTAGGTCGGTAGGGGATTTTTGGATGAGCTAGTTCTGGCTCCTCTGGGACCTGGAATCACAACCTCTAGGTCAGCATAGGGGTTCTTGAAGAGATATTTATGAGAGTCCAGAACCCTATAAAACCAGTCTGATTTTCGTGGTTCTGGAGGAAGGGGGTCTGGACTCGAAGAGTAATCCAGGAAAACATCATCTACAACCTCTAAAACGAGGAATGGCAAGAGGTTTGTATTGAGAAATTCCCTAATCCTCTTCTTGGACTGTGGGTAATCCTGGACTTACCACTGGAAATGCTCCCTCATGACATGAAGAGTTTCCCCAAAAGAAATGTCTTTGGGGGGGGGGGCAGAAGCCAGGTTTTCTTCAGAATCGAAGCCTTCAAAGGAAGTCAAAGAGGGGTCCACTTCAAAACCAGACTACTCCTGGTCAGAATCTTCACCTGACTCAAAAGGGTCAGAAAGGACTTATGGAGGAAAGTGGCTTTGCTTTTCCCTGGGGAAGACTCAACAGGGGGTTGCCTGGATCTAACCAGGGAAATTAAATTTTCAGCCAGCCTAACTAGATCCTGCCGATAACCTTGTGTGTGGCAGCTGGTAGGCCTAGGCATAGATAAGGAGGAAGTACTACCCTTCTTAGGGGTAAGCTCTTCGTTCAGGCCTAGGTACATCTGTTACTTGGACACCAGTGTGGACTGACTCTGCAATGGAGTGTCGCTGGTTAAAGTGTGTTCATCGGAAGCAGAGACCTGCAGTGCGACCCTGGACCTGACTGACAAAACTAAGTCCTAAGGCTTGTGCAGAAACAGAGGGACCTAACGGCATATTAGACTCCGAACGGGTCTCAATACAGGCTTGTACCACCACCTCAGTCACAGAAGGGGGCTGCAAAAGCATCTCACCTTTTTCAGCAATCATGAGCCTGGGAGGACTAGCTGATGGACAGTGACTGTCACCAGAGGCCCTAAAGCTGGGTAGTTTTTCCTCTTCCCTTTTACATTTGGGGAACTCAGCCTCATATCAACTAAAGGATACCATCAGATGTTGGGCACCTGATGCTACACTAAGATGCCTAGCTACAATCTCAACCTCACGTCTAATAGTCCTAGAGTTGAAACAAGCACAGAAACTGCAACTGGGCATGTCATGATCGGGGACTTAACAGGTGTCAACCAAAGAAATGGAAGTCTCAGTGCGGTATCTGTTTAACACAACAGAGACAATTATTGACTTTCTCTGACATTAGTCAAAAAGTGTAGAAAGGGTTCTCCAATGGGGTACTTAGCTTTCTGATTTCTCTGGTGTGGACCGACAGACGCACTGACAAACTCTGCTTCAGGCTCCAAAGGCAAGAAAAGGACTGAAACTATGACATCAGCTGGCTCCCTTTATACCAGAGGGCACTGGCATCTGTCAGGGCATCCACTAGCTATAGCAGGAGGGAGATTTTTCTCTGGTATTCTGGCCATCCAAGGGCTTTCAGGGCAGGAAATCCCTCAAGTCAGGACTGCAACAGTGAAACACAAAGAACATCAACAAAGTTGCTGTATGCAGACAATGTGGCATCACAGGCAGACTCTGAGCTAGAACTTTATCAAAGGACAGGGAATAGAATACAAAACTGAAGGCACATGGGATGAAATGGAGTACAGATAAGATAGTTGTAATGGCAGCAAATGGGGTAAATAAGACAAAGCTGAGACCTGAGATAGAAGGGAAAACAGTGGCACAGATTAAAACCTTCAAGCATCTGTGAGGAGTGGTTGAGGAAATGGGAAGTCTGAAAGAGGGGGTTGTCACAGCTAGAATCAGTGGGGCTGCAGCCAACTGGCACAGAATGTCAGGTGTAGTATATGACAGAAGAATGTCAAAGAAGCTAAAAAGTAAGGTGGAAGAGACAGTGGTGTGACCAGTACTACCGTGTGGTACAGAAACCTGGGCAGTAAAGGTTGTGCAGTTGAGAAAGCTAGAGGTCATGGAGATGAAGTGCCGGAGATGGATGGCAGGATGTACACTGTATGACAGACAAAGAAATTAGGACAAAAAAGCGGAATCCAAAGTAGCTCCAAATGTAAAAAAAGTTAAAGATAACAGATTACGATGGTTCGGGCACATGTGCAGAAATGCAGAAGAATCTGGTGCAGCAGAATTGGGACAGACAGTTAGAAAGTAGAAAAAAACAAGGGCATCCAACAAAGAGGTGAATGGACTGTGTGAGAGAAGACTTGCGACAGTCAGGCATGAGTGTTGAAGAAGGTAGGAGACTGGCAGTGAATTGAAAGAAATTATGACAGTTGATACGACACCTCAACCCTGTGTAGAAAGTGAGGAAAAAGAGGGCTGAGGATGATGAAGATTGGCGAAAGGAAAGCTGAAACATGTCTGACAGATTCTACAAGTCTTCCTCTTAGCCTCCCATTTTCTTTGTTTTTGTAATACACTATTACCTGGGACCAACGAGCAGTTCTTTATGTAATGGGCCATTAAGCAGCTGCACATTTACAACCTTAGACATGGACTTGGTCCTCAGCTGAAAGTCTCTTCTTAAAATCCCCAACAGCTGCTGCCTTGAATGTTGCATCGACAGCATCATACCCACACTTACAAGTCATGTTCTGGCAACTGAATAGGGATATGGACCAGATTCAGATCAACCATTTTACTGACTTCATCCTGTACGCTCCCCATAACCTTCCATGAGTTGCTTGAGAACACATTTCTCATGTTTCTAGATGCTGGTCTGACAGTTAACAGCACTTACGGCCAGGTGACAGAAACAGATATTCCCACATTTGGCAAGCAACCTAATCTGACACTTTTTGCAGATTCCAGTGAAACCGTATCAGGATCTGCATTTTTTTTTAACAGAATAATTTGAAAGCGCGCTATACCTTACATAGTCAGGTTTATTAGGGACAGGAAATTGAGTCTCTGACTCCAGAAAGGCAGCATTAAACAAATACAAGAGGATCTCCTGAATTGGAGGCTTAAGACATCCCACTCCCAAAGATTCAATATGTTTTCCTGGCAAGCAGAGGCCTCATGTTCCTGCCACAGAAAATAATCTCTCATAACTGAAACAGGATCTCCATAATAGCGGTCCTCTGTTGGTGATCTACAGTCCATGTCCTTCTCCTCATCCACAGGATCAGTTGGGTGATCTGCAGTCCAGGTCCTTCTCCTCATCCACAGGATCAGTTGGGTGATCTACAGTCCAGGTCCTTCTCCTCATCCACAGGATCAGTTGGGTGATCTACAGTTCAGGTCCTTCTCCTCATCCACAAGATCAGTTGGGTGATCTACAGTCCAGGTCCTTCTCCTCATTCACAGGATCAGTTGGGTGATCTACAGTCCAGGTCCTTCTCCTCATCCACAGGATCAGTTGGGTCAGAATCCCTTTCAGAAAAAGCCTCCTTGGGTGTTTTAGTGGCTGACGTCCAGAAATAGATGGCTGTGGTGCACAAAGTATGCAAGAACTGCAAGAAAACCTGCACTAGACGAGCCCAGTCATGGGAGGAGATGAGGGAGATGGAGTGGCATTCGGTCCACCCATTGATAACATCGTTTTAGTAGAAGCCCAGAATTAGGAATATGTGCAGGCGTCTTAGATGTCTGAAAGGGGTGGCCCCAAGGCTTAGACCATTTAGAATGACAGACATCCTCCTCAACAACCTTGGAAATACTGCTTTCCACTTGCCCAACAATAAAGCAGTGTTCCTGAATGGGTGTCTGCCTGTCATTCTTATTAAGTGGTGTCCAAAACCTCTCAGTCCAGTGAGATGTACTGGGGACTACAGACATGGTGGTTTCTGAAGATGTCCACGATAGGGATGGGATCTGGTCAAGCAACTCCACACCACTGGCATCCTCAAACCTTTGGGCCCTACTACAGAGACTTGACTTAGAAGGATACCTCTTCTTCCACCCAAGTTTCACCTTTTGTGTTTTTTTTAGGGCTCCAAACTAACCTGAGAAATGGACAAGTCTGACTTCTGCACAAAGGGTAATAGGCTTTTTTGCTCAGATAGCCCAGAACAGACTTCCATCTCAAGCATGTAGTTTTTTGACTTTCACACCTGACAAACCTCACGATTACAGAAGTCACTATTTAACCAAAGGAAGTTTACACATTTACTGCAGAAGTCTTTAAAGTCAGCCTCTCTCTTGCAGGCATAAATACTACATTTGGCAAATGTGTTCATGTCCCACACATTTGTGAGGGTCGAACATCATGTTCCTACCAAAAAAAAAAAAAAAAAAAAAAAAAAAAAAAAGTAAACCAATCTACGACAAAACAGAAGTTCAAAATGTGGACTGCATCTGCTTGGCTTTAAGTCTGACACTCAAGGCAGTGAACTAACAGATGCTCTTTTCTGATGCATGAACTACACATTCACTAACACAAGAAAGAAGTAAAGATGGCACAGGAAGATGCTCCCATTATACCATGTATGTGAGGATGTCCAAAGTAAAGGAAGTCAGCCCAGCTGAGGTGAAAGGGCACTTATCTCTGAAAGATTGGTCAGATGTTAGAGCTTAGGCTGCACCTGAGCTCCCTAAAGTGATGATGGCAGCAGTGTTCCACACTAAGAACATTAAATGTTGTTTCCTTTGAAAATCCTAATCCAGATCCTGGAAGAAATTCAGATTCCAGATGACCTATCCAAAAAGGGAATTGTCAAAGAAGAGGCACCTAGCATATACTTCCCAAGTTCATCCTCTCAGAAAAGCATAAATGATCTGGTGCAGGCAAATTCCAGAGTATGTTGCCCTATACACAATGTGATCACAGTCAAAACAAGACTGGGTAACACAAAAGTCCACTATAAAAATAATAACAGAGGTCCTTTTCAGAGTCTTGGTCAAAAGATAATCCTGTAGGTCTGTAGCTTTTCTAGAACCTGTTCCTCTATGTGAGACTGAAAGCTGAACAAGTGAGGTAAACAGCCAAGGAATCAAAGTCCCAAGACTGTAAAAATGAAAAGCCTACTGAATACACTGACCAACACTTTAACATTACATAGTAACGTGGGAAGTTGCTGCGACCTCCGAGAACCTTAAAAACCAGGAGACCTCAAACTACAAGTCATGGTTATAATAATAATAATACCACCCATTTGTTACCCAGGAATACTCACTGGACACACAGTCCCTTTTCATGGGTAACTCGACAGCGATGTCTGGGTAACTGACTTGAATCAAACCCTGTAATACAGGAGCTACAGTTCATAGTTTTAACCCTCTGCCAGTCTGTGACACTTCTCTATGAAAAATTACTTTCATAGATCCAGGGAGAAGTTAGCTCCTACAATTGCAGCTGTCTCCCCTTTCATGTTCAAAACGGCCCCACGTCTTCCTGACTTGATTGTGTGCACCAGCCACACGTCTTTCCTGTCAGTTCTGGTCTCAGAGCTCTAGCCCCTCTTGCCTCTCTTCACAGTCCATCCTCTCCATGCTATGAATCTTTCTGGTAACTCTTCTGTAGATTCCCTCCAGCAGCCAAATGTTCTTTTCCTTGTATGGCCTCTAGATATTCAAGGTGTAGTCTGACTGCCAGTATCTTATTCCCCCCCCCCCCCCCCCACACACACACACACATGTACATCTGTTCTGGTCTCAGGTGATAAGAGCTCTAGTGGTAGAACACATACATTCTTTTATAATGCTGCTGCCACCTTTTCTACTCCCCAGTACTGATGCTTCACATCAGAGTTGTGGCCTTACTCTGTATTTCTCTGCATAAATCTCAGCTGTCACCTTTCTGTAAATTTGTTCAGCATCTTTCCCTCTTCTATCACTGTTGCATGTATCTTTGTGTATAGGTTGCCATGGTCCTTGTTCATAGGTAGGTACTAGGCTATTGGCCCTAGGGCCTATACAAGCCTAGCCAAAAATGTACCCTGGCTTTCGCCACCCAAGAAAATTATTTTCCTGTGCCCCTGTCAAGCAGAACCACAGAAGTGATCCCCGGGGTGAATTTCCTATTACCCATCCAATCATCAAGATTTTTCTTGAAGAGTGCTAATGAGGAGCTCTGTTTGACATAGATAGGTAGTCTGTTCCAGAGTATGGGAAGTCCCCGGGATAGGAATCTATCCCCCCAGCATGTTCCGTTTATTGTGGTGACAAGGTTTAGGTCCCTAGAGTGTGTAGCTCGGAGGGATTGGGATTTCTTTAAGTGGAGCATGTCCAACAGCTCTGGGTTTGACATAGCTTTGTATGTTAGGCAGAGATCGCCTCTGAGCAGGCGATATGCGACGGAGTAAAGCTGGTGTTTTTTGAGACGGTCTGCATAAGGCATCTGTTTAAGGCCAGTAATCCTCTTTGTGAGGTATTTTTGCGGCCTTTCCAGTTGTTGTAGATGTCTTGTGAGGTACATACCAAAAGGGGCATTGAACTCTATAATAGGTCTAATGAGTGATTAGTAGAGGGGAACAATGACCTCTTTTTTTCTGTATGAGAAACCTTTTGTGATGAGGTGTGTCACGTAGAAGGCTTTCCTGACCACTTTGGCGATGTGATTATCAAAGGAGAGACTACTGTCCACTGTGTCCCAAGGTCTCATCACATTTTCGGTGTTAAGTAGACTACCGCCTATGTGGTAGTTCATGGGTACAGAATTTTTACCAAAGGGGATGACAATGCACTTTTTGGCATTGAGCTTGAGACCGTGTCTTTGACACCAGGCATCTGTCTCAGTGAGGCCCTTTTGTAGGATGTCCACATCGTTAGGACTTTCAATTATGGCTCCTAGTTTGCAGTCATCTGCGAATTTAGTTAGCCAAAGACCTTCTGTGTTAGCCTGTACTTCAGAGAAGTAGATACCAAACAGGAGAGGACCCAGGACTGAACCCTGTGGTACTCTACTTGTCACTGGTCTGAAGTCTGATTTGGAGTCTGCTACTTTCACAGTGTGGGCTCTTTCAGTAAGCCAGTTGGCAACCCATCTTGTGACATAGGGATTTATACCTAGTTTAGTGAGTTTATCTACAATTCCAGAGTGGGGGATGGTGCTGAACATGCCTTGGTGAGATCTAGATAGGCTGTGTGAACCACCTTACCCTCATACATGGCCTTGGAGACTACTTCAAAGAAGTCTATCAGGTTTAGGAGACATGATCTGACTTTTACAAACCCAAACTGTGTGGGGTCCAGGGTTTGGAGATCTCCAATGTCTTTGTTTATAAGTTCCATAATGATACGTTCCATGGCCTTGCAGACAAGGCTCGTCAGGCTAACGGGGCGTAGTTCCTGGGGTCTGTTGTGCCCCCCCCCCCCTTGTGGAGTGGGATAACTGTTGCAGTGCGCCATTCAATGGGCACAAAGCCTGAGGTGAGGCCATGATTGAACATGGTACTTATGTGGGATGCCAGTTCATTCTGTAGTTCATGTAGAAGGCAGCCTGGGATGTTGACAGGTCCCATGGATCCTGTGTTCTTGGCTTTGGAGAGTGAAGTTTTTACCTGTGCAGACGTGATTACAGGAACTTTGTTACCCCAAATATGCCTAAGACAGACAATGAAGAGCACTGGCCTTAGAAAGTACAGTTTTGTACCTACCATAAATGTAGATGTTCGAGTGCTAATACAGCTGCAGTCATAACAGAAGGGTTCTCCTGCCGTCAGGCGGGTCCTCGGTCGGCCGAATTCCAAAGTCTAGGTCCGGCGTCGATTGTCGTCGCTTCTTCCCTGACGTCAGTGCGACAGGGGTATAAAAGAACCAGCCAACGCTATTTTCTTCAGTTTTTCTTGCCCCAGATGTCAGGTGCCCCCAGAAGGAAGGCAAAACATAAATTTATGTAGTAAAGCAAATGCAATACAATCAAAAAACAGTAGTTGCAAGCAAATACACCATAAAAGAATACCCCAATGAGGTTGTATGAGGAGGTGTTAGCCATAAGGCCTGTCCCAAGAGGGGAAGGAGTGAGGGAAACCTGGACTGCAGCTGTATTAGCACTCAAACATTTACATTTATGGTAGGTACAAAACTGTACTATGTTCATCATGCATACAGCTGCAGTCATAACAGATGGGTAGAATCCCAAAGCTAATAAAGGGGTGGTAGGCACTAAGTGGAACTAGGTGGAGCCAGGATGCCCTGCAAGACTGCAGTGGCAAAGCCCGCTCTAGTTTTGGAGTATAATGGTAGGTGATAGTGCTTGGAGAAAGTATGTACAGAACTCCAAGTGGCTGCTTCCAAAATATCTTTGGTAGGAACCCCCCTGAGGAAAGCAGCAGAGGTAGCTGTGGCCCTTGTGGAGTGAGATCTGATGCCTGTAGGCACAGTTTTACCATGAAAAGAGTAACAAAAGCATATGCAGTGGGCTATCTATTTTGAGATTGTCTGTTTGGAAATAGGCTTCCCTTGAGCACCTGTAGCATAGGACACAGAGTTGCTCTGATTTTCTGAAAGGCTTTGTTCTGTCCAAATAATAACAGAGCTGTCTGTGAATGTCCAAGGAATGTAGTAGCCTCTCCCCTTTGTTTTGTGGATTAGGGTAAAACATAGGTTAGTGGATAGCCTGATTTAAGGCTACCCTGGATACTACCTTTGGCATAAATGAAGGATTGGTTCGTAAGGAAACTCTGTCCTGATGGAAAATGATGAAAGGCTGCACAGCCATGAGGGCTTGTAGTTCCAAAACCCTGCGTGCTGAGGTGATAGCTAGAAGGAAGGCTGTTTTCCATGACAAATATTGCAGATCTGTTGAAGCAGCTGGCTCAAAAGGAGGCAGGGTTAGTTTTTCTAGAATGAAATTGAGGTCCCAAGCCGGTACTGGTTGCTTCCTTGGGGGTTTTATATTCTTAGCCCCTCTGAGGAACTGTCTTAAGAGAGGGTGAGAGAATAAAGGAGGATCAGTGTTGTACTCTGCAGAAATGGCTGAGGCATGGATTTTGATGGAGGAGAATGAAAGTCCACTGCTTAGCAGCTCGGCTAGGTACTGTAGTATTTGAGGTAAATTCAGTATTCCAGGATTCTGACCCTTCTTTTGATTCCAGACACAAAACCGTTTCCATTTTGCGGAGTAGGCTTTTCTAGTAGAAGGCCTTCTGGCCTCCAAAATGACATCCTGCACCTCCTTGGAGAGTAGGGTCTGCTGTGAATTTAAGGAATTCTCCATGCGGCTAGATTGCGTGTTTTCAGCTGACTGTGAAGAGTTTTGAAGTTGTGCTGAGTCAGTACAAGAGGCATTAGAGGCAGGATCCATGGTGGGGAATGCGTCAGGCGCGTCAGGCTCCTCAGGAGTGGGTACCAGTGTTGTCTTGGCCAGTCTGGAGCAATGAGAATCATCTTTGGTCTGCCTGCTCTGGCTTTTAATAGAACTTTGGCCAGCAGTGGAAGAGGTGGAAAGGTATAAACCGTCATTGTTGTCCAACTGAAAGAGAGTGCGTCCACATTCCAGGCCTGTGGATGAAAGGTCCTTGAGCAGAATTTTGTCAACTGGTAATTTCTGTGGGTGGCAAAGAGATCTATGTCTGGCCTTCCCCATGCTTGAATTATCATTGTAAAAACGTGAGGATGCAACTTCCATTCGTGTGGATCTGTCATATTTCTGCTCAGGTTGTCTGCTGGTGTGTTTTCCTTCCCTGGCAGGAATTGTGCTTGAAGTTGGATTTGCAATTCCAGAGCCGTGTTCCAAAGGGACATGGCTAGTCTGCATAGGGGATATGAATGAGTTCCTCCCTGTTTGTTTATGTACCACATCACTGTGGTGTTGTCTGTTCTTATCAATAGCTGCCCTGGATGCAGTAGGTCTTTGAAAGCCATAATAGCATTTATTACTGCTAGCATTTCCTTTTGATTGATGTGTAGGTGCTTTTCTTTTTGTGACCATTTGCCCTGAATGCACCGATCTGTCATGTCGCCCCAGGCGTAGTCCGAGGCGTCTGTTGTGATGACTTGATTTGCTTGAGGCTTGCAGAATGGGAGACCTATGTTTCTTTAGCATGCTTGAGCCCACCACAGAAATTCCTTTTGAAGACATGGAATCAGTGGTATGATTGTTTCCAAACTGTGGCTGTGTTGAGACCATAAGTTTTTTAGATACCACTGAAGTTTCCTCATATGCAGCTTTGCACATGGGATTAAGCAGGATGCAAGATGCCATGAATCCCACAGCCTACAGGATTTTCCTTGCAGTCAGCCTGGTGAAGGTTGCCAGTTTTCTGAAATATTGAGTTAATTGCCCCTGTTTCTCTGGCATGAGGTAGGCCATCTGGGTGTTTGTATCCAAGCTGGCACCCAGGAAAATTATTGTTTGAGAGGGTATTAGTCTTGACTTCTTTTTGTTGACTGTGTATCCCAGAGATTTCAACATTATTACAAACGCCAGGTGTTTCAGAAGAGTGTGTTTGCTGTCCGCTTGGATCAGGCAGTCATCCAGATATGGGTATATTTGTATCCCTTGAAGTCTGCAGAAGGCAATTACTGATGCCAGGCATTTCGTGAACACTCTGGGCGCAGTAGATAAGCCAAAGGGCAATGCAGAGAATTGATAATGGGATGAACCTGCAAGAAATCTGAGGTATCTTCTGCAATCTTGTCTGATTGGGACATGCAGCTATGCCTCCTTGAGGTCCAATGTCACCAGCCAAGACTCCTTGCCCAGCATGGGAAGAAGCTGCTGTAATGTGAGCATCTTGAACTTTGGTACGAGTAAATATGTGTTTAGGATGGATAGGTCCAAAGTAGGTCTCCAATCTTTGCCCTTCCTTGGTACCAGAAATAGTCTGGAATAGAAACCTTGACCCTGCTCTTGTGCAGGTACCTCTTGAATAGCTTTCATGTCCATGAGATCTGAAATTTGTTTTTGTGCCTCTGCCCTTTGATTGTGTGGCAGGTTTGGCATGCCTCTCATTTTTGGAAGGGTGTGAAAGTGGAATCTGTAGCCTCTGTCTATAATGTCCAGGATCCATTTGTCTTTTGTGACAATATGCCAATTTTTCGAAAATAATGCCAGTTTTCCGCCTAAAGGTGCTGCCATTTGAGCCTTGCTTGGCAAGCAAAGGGGAAAGTCATTGGGTCTGCTTTCTGAATGGCTGTGAACTATCCTCACTCCCTCTTGGTGTAGGTGTTTGCCATTGTCTGCCTCTAAATGATCCTTGAGATTGCCCTCTACCTCTTGGGCACCTTTATCTACCTCTGAGGTCTGTCTGTGGCTGGAAAGGACCAATTTTTTGAAGGCCAATTTCTACTGAAACGTGGCGGTTGTACCTGTAGGAAATCTTTCACTGTTTGCATTGATTTTGCCTTTTCCTCCATTTTCTTTAAAACCTCCTCAGCTTTAACACCAAATAATACATCTTTTTGAAGAGGTGCATCTAGTAATTTAGCTTTCACATGATCTGGTAATGTTTGCTCTTTGAGCCAAGCATGTCTACGTATGACTGATCCTGTAACAGCAGCTCTACAAGAGGCCTCTAAAGCATCAAAACCACATTGCAAGGTATGTTTACCCACTTGCTCTGCACTATGCAACAAATCCTGCAACTCCTTCAAGTCTGGTTGTTCAGGTTGTGACATTTTGCTTTTCAACTGAGATAACAAAAACTGTTGATACTTTAACATATGGAACTGACAGTTTAATGCCCTCATGGTTAAAGTGGCCGAGGTGTATACCTTTTTCCCCCACCTTTCTACAGCTCTGGAATCTCTCTCTGAAGGTAATGGATTTTTGGCAGTGGAGGCCTTAATTCCCTTGGGACCCTGTGAAATAGTCTCTGGGTCAGCCGCATGGCTTTTGTATAGGAATTGGTGTGAATCAGGCACCCGGTAATACCTGTCAGGCTTGACTGGAGCTGGAGGTAAAGAATCTGGGTTAAGGCTGGCCTCTGAATAGACATCATCTAATATGTCTAAGACAGTAGGTATAGCCAGAGGCCTGTGCTGAGGAAGCAAGAGGAAATCCCTGAGCCTTTTCTTGGAGTCTGAGTACTCTTGGCCTTCCCAGTGGAAGTGTTCCCTCAAGGTATGCAAGGTTTCCCCAAAAGAGTAATCCTCAGGGGGGAGACAGAGGGAATGGACTCCTCTGCATCAGAATCTTCGAAAGGGGAGAAAGAATGTTCCTGGTCCTCAGAATGCTCTGAAGTAATGGAGGCCTGGTTCTTCCTCCACTCTGGGCCTTTTGTCCGGGGGGGGGGGGGGGGTTGAGAACCCCTGATAAGAGTAATCAAATCCTCAGCCATTTTGAGCATCTGCTTTTTAGGCATGGGGCCTTGAGAGGGGCCCTGTGGAGCTTGTCTTTTAGAATGAATGGCTGCTTTAGATTTAGTGTAAGCCTTAATGGAAAAAGAAGAAGAAGGCCTGAAGACACCTTGAGAGGTGGCAGGCCTGTCTGAACTCTGAGTTTCCCCGCCAAGAGTGACTCCGGTATCTGTAGTCGGGGTGTGGGCCGAAGAGCCTGCGACCTCGGGCACAGAAGACACCGCTAATGAAGTGTCATTGGTAGTCAGGGGCTGCGTAGGCGCCTCGCTGAGAACCGGAGCACATGTAGTCGGCTTTAGCGTGGTGTCGGTAGAAGTCGCGGACCTCGTATGTCGGTCCTTATCTTTACGTCGTTTACTCAAAATTGGAGTTGGAGTATCCGACGACATGTTGTAATTAAACTTTTTGCCAAAATAGTGTTTGGCGAACTCCGCCCGACGCTTAATAGTGCGTCTATTGAATGTAGAACAAAAACGACAGGCCGAGACGTCGTGGTCTGGGCCTAAGCAAGGTATACAGAGGGAATGGAAATCCTTATGTGGTATTTGCTTCCCACATGAAATGCAATTAACTTTGTCTGACATCGGTCTGAGGCAAGAAAAGTTTCCCCAACGGGGTACTTAGCTTTCTAGAAGTCTTCGGTTGAAAAATATTCGTAATCTCAGGAGCTGGCCGACCGGCAGTTGCGAACTGCTTCTGCTTCGGGCACCGCGCGGCAAGAAAGACTGAAGAAAATGGCGTTGGCTGGTTCTTTTATACCCCTGTCGCACTGACGTCAGGGAAGAAGCGACGACAACCGACGTCGGACCTAGACTTTGGAATTCGGCCAACCGAGGACCCGCCTGACGGCAGGAGAACCCTTCTGTTATGACTGCAGCTATATGCACGATGAACATCAGGCCCTGCAATACTCCACTAGTCAATTTAGTAATTCACAAAGATGACCTAGCTAAATCCAGGAAGAATATGCAAACTAATACGCCCCATCAATTTCACCAGTCTTGTTGGCCATGAATGCATGTTGGCTGCTGTCACAGAAAGATAGCTGCCCTCCAGAAATGTTACAAGTCTTTCCCTCTGGGTCTCTCCATGACTTTTGTTGCACTACTGTTAAGCTAACAGGTCTGTATTTCTGCTCCTCTCACCTTGTGCAAGGGTATCACACTTCCAGTCCTCTAGCACTTGTGCATTATCCACTGAGTTGTTGTCAGCTCCACCAATGGTTCTGCAAATGCAGACTAGATTTTTGGGGATTCTGGGAGGTAGCCATCTGATCCCTGTGCTTTATTCTCCCTGAAGGGCAGCAAGTTCCCTCTAAACCTCATCTCTCCTCTGTTCATGTGTTTGCTCCACAGTTCTTCCATGTCTGCCCTGTCTCCTTCCCAGTGTGGCACCCTCCCCTGGTTTGCTTTTATGAAGATGTAAATAAACCACTCATTCAGTACCTGTATTTTTTTCCTAGTCTCCTGTCAAATCACTCCAATTTCTGCTCATCTAAGCTAGCTCCGTCACTCCCTCCTTTTTTCTCCATTACGTATTTAAAGGAATTGTTTCTTTTCCGGACCCTTTCTAACTCCCTTTTAACTTTAGCCTTTGCTGGCCTTACCATCACTCTTACCTTTTTGCTACACTGCCTGCAATATGTCTCCACCACTTCTCAATCCCTTCCCTTTCCATCTCTTAAAGGCTCTCTACGTTGCCCTAAAAATCAGACTCGCTTGTCTATGTAGTCACATTAGTCTCCTCCTTTTGCTTTTTTCTCACACCCTTGTGCATAAACAAAAGTTATGTACTCACCATAACAATTTATCTATTTTGTCTGGTTTGGTCCTTATTCAACCTCTGGGTTTTGGATCCATAGCTCAAGCTTCTCCCTTTAGCCACAATCCTCTCGCTCAAACCCCAGATTACCTAAGATTGAGTTTGCCCCCTTGACATTAATATATAAAGAGAAAAACAATTAAATAAATGTCTAAAAACATATCTAGAGATAAAAGTTTAAATAATCTCCGAGCACAGGTTCCCAATAAAGGCAGTCCAACGTATAATTCGTTGTCAATTCCAATTTATTAAAACACAATAAAACAATAGGTTTAGCGCTTTCATTTCCTATCCGGAAACTTCTTCACAATAAAATCACATGCAACTGTTTAATTTATAGTCAATTTAAATTACAGTTACTTCGTCCATTAGTTGATTACACTGATTAAAAATAGAAGTTATGTTCTTACCATAACGTTCCATGTTAGTTGTCTTCTTCTCGCCTTCTTCTTGCTGGATGGGGTTCGGAGCCGACCTCGGCTCCGACTCGGCCACTCTAAAAGCTCGAGAGTTGGTTCCACCGGCTCGAGGCTCCCCTTATATCCCACAATGCTAGGCGAGAGTTACCTCAGATCTCGTTTGTAAGCTAACCCAGCTTATATCAATAACAGTATAACTGTAAATAGAATCCACCTCTAACAGCAGGAAGAAAAGGGTGACCTACATCCTGAAATAAGAAATATGCACAATAGCATATGACTAAGAAAGAGGTGGTAGAAAGAGAGGTCACGATCACAACTCCTCTAGGTCTGTCCAGGCCAGGGGGAAGGAGGTGGGGCCTTAAGAAGAAGCGAGAAGAAGACAACTAACATGGAGCGTTATGGTAAGAACATAACTTCTATATGTTAAGTTGTCTATCTCGCCTTCATTCTTGCTGGATGGGACCGCGTCCCTAGCACCTTGTCCTGGGTGGCCTAACGGAACAGACTCCTGAGAACAGTGGAACCAAAATTAGCTCTATGCCTAGAAGCTAAATCCAACTTATAATGGGAAATAAAAGTGTGAGGAGTAGCCCAAGTAGCCGCTGCACAAATGGTGTCAATAGGCAGTCTGTCTTGGAAGGCTAAAGAAGTAGCCAAAGCTCTGGTGGAATGGGCTTTAGGTTTATTAGGCAGTTTTGGTGTCTAATCTCATAAACAAGGGTAATCAGAGGCGTTAGCCATCTGGATAATGATACCTTTGAAACTGGAAGTCCTTTTCTGCTTTCCGCATAGGAGACAAACAGCTGATCAGATTTTCTGAATTGTTTCGTCCTGTCCAAGTAGTACCTTAATTGACGATGAACATCCAGGCAGTGTAATTTTTGTTCAGACCTATTTGAATACTCTGGGAAAAAGACAGGGAGGTCAATGCTTTGGTTTAGATTTGATGTTGAAACCACCTTAGGCAAAAGGACGGGTTAGTTAAGGAAACTCTGTCCTTATGGAACAAAAGATAAGGAGAGCGACAACTGAGTGCTTGAAGTTCTGAAATTCTTCTAGCTGATGTGATAGCCACCAGAAAGAGAGTTTTCCATGATAATAATTTAAAGGAACATGAAGCTGCAGGTTCGAAAGGGAAAGAATCAAAGAAGCAAGAACTAAATTTAGGTCCCAAGGAGAAGGAGGATTTCTTATAGGAGGTCTGAGAAGAAAAACTCCTTTCAAAAGGCTTTGCAAAGTTTGTGGGACATTAGGGCAGATTCAGAAATGCCCACATGAAAATTAGAAATAGCTGCCAATTGAACCTTAAGAGTAGATGGAGATGAACCTGCATGGAAGAGTTCAGCTAGAAAATCAAGGACTAGTTGGATGGAAGCGGTGAAAGGATCTATGTCCTTTCCTTGTGCCCAATATGAGAAGCGATTCCACTTACTCAAATAAATCTTTCGAGTGGAAGATTTATGGGAAGCTATCAATATATCTCTAACCGAGTGAGATAATTGAGGAAGCCTGGCTAAGGTTGGAACTGGAGGAAACAAGCAGTGAGGTTCAGAGAGGGGAGGGAGCGATGAAACTGACCCGACTGGTGGATCAAAAGATCTGGAACTAGGTCCAGATGCCACGGTCGCTCAAGAGAAAGCGATGTAGAAAGGGGAACCACACTTGTCGAGGCCAGTAAGGAGCAATGAGGATCAATGAGGCCTTCTGAGCGATAGCTTTCTGTATTACTTGAGAGATCAGAGGGAAAGGAGGAAATGCATACAGAAGTCCCCGGGGCCAAACTTGGACTAGAGCGTCTCTGCTGGGTTGGCCTGGTAAAGGGAATAGAGTGAAGTATTCTCTGCACTTGCTGTTTTGGGGAGTAGCAAAAGATCGCAGCAAGGCTGACCCCACTTGAGAAATATCTCTCTCACTACAGAGTCTTTCAGAGACCACTCGTGAGGCATGAGTATAGCTCTGCTCAACTTGTCCGCAATGTGATTGGACTTCCGGGGATGTGCGTTGCTATCAGAAAACGCTGAGAAGAAATCGCCCATTGCCACAGTCTGAGTGCTTCTCGACACAGGGGTATGATCTGGTTCCGCCTTGTTTGTTGATGTACCACACTACAGACATATTGTCTGTCTGGATTGCAATCGTTCCCAAGGGAAGAGAGTCTTGAAGGGCTTGCAACGCTAAAAGCACTGCTCTCATCTCCAGAACATTTATGTGCAAGTGGCATTAGTTTGGTTGCCATGTGCCCGGGACTGTCCTCCCCTGAAAATGCCCCCACCCGATCAGGGAGGCATCCGTTGTCAGAGTAGCAAACGGAGGAGGTGGAACAAATGGTCTTCCCGACAGGAGCTGGGGGGAAGACATCCACCACATGAGATGCTTTTTGCACGCTTGCGTGATCATAATGGTGTGAGACATTGGAAGTTCCTGGTATGACCATTGAGAAAAAAGCATCCACTGAAGGATCCGCATGTGGTATCTGGCCAATGGGAGGAGAGGTATGGCCGCTGCCATGATTCCCAACACCTTTAGAACTAACCTGGCTTTGGCTCTGTTGTTGAGAAGAAGTGACACCTATTTGTGAATGTCTGATATCCTTTGGTTCGTTAGCGTTGCAGACATGTTTATAGTATCTAAATTTGCGCCTATGTAGGTAATAGTACGACAAGGCGACAAAACAGACTTCGCAATTTATTGAAATACCCAGTTTTTGACAAACGCGAAAAGTATAATCTCTGGCCATCAGAAGGAGATGCTTGGTGGGAGCTGTGAGAAGCCAGTCGTCCAAATATGGAAACACCTGGAATCCTTGTCGTCTCAGGTGAGAAGCTACCACTGCCATGCATTTGGTAAACACCCGGGGGGCAGTGGTGAGACCAAAGGGCAGGGCCCTGAATTGAAAATGACTGGTTCCCAGCCTGAAGCGGAGGAATCTTCTGGAGCGTCTGTTCATTTTTATGTGATAGTACGCATCCTGAAGGTCTACAGAGCACATCCAGTTTCCTTTTCCCAATAGGGGAAGAATGGATTGCAGCGTGACCATCCGAAATCTTGTTTTCTTGACTGATCTGTTCAAGATACTGAGATCCAAAATTGGTCTCCAGTCCCCTGTTTTCTTTGGAACTAAAAAGAACCTTAAGTAGATTCCGGATCCTTGTTGGTCTGCTGACACTGGCTGAATTGCTCTTTTTGCAAGCAGTTTTGAAATTTCCAAAGCTGCTATATCCCTTTGGGCGGGTGGAACATCTGGAAGGGATTTCTTTGACTGATTTGGAAAGCGAAGAAAGGGGATAGAATAGCCTTCGGAAATGATGGACTGTACCCATTTGTCTTGAGTCAGGGATAGCCAGGCCTCTGGGTACAGTCACAATCTTCCCCGACTGCCTCGAAGATGGGCAGTCGGGCAACACCTCAGGGATGCTGAAAGGGCTTGTCAGGAAAGGCTTCCCGATTGCCCTGGTTCTGCAGACCCCTGCCCCTAGGGCGGCGTCTACCATTGTTATTCCCACCTCTGCCTCTGGTAGGAAAGCGACTCTGTCGTCAGGCGAAGTCCCTTGAGATTGTTTACGGAACCACATCTTTCCACCCTTCTGGCCTTTGGGGTAAGGCCTAGAAGGAGTCGAAACGGACTCCGACGGCAGAAAGGGTCTTGCCATCAGTCTCGCACCTAGTCAGGGTTTCTTTCACTTGAGGACCAAAGAGATGATCCATCAAAAGGGAGTTCGTGAAAGGCGTCTTGAAAGGTTCCGCAAAGTTGCATAGCCGCATCCAGGCGTGCCTCGTAAGGCTACCCCTGTTCCTGCGGCTCTGCTCGCTCCATCGGCCGCATAAGAGAGGAGGCATGGAGGAGTTGGAAATGGAATTAAGGATAGCCAGCTGCGTGTTCATTTTCTCTTGGAAACCCGCAGCTGTAGGGTCCTTCAACATTTCACTCGCTTCCTTGATCAAGTCCCTTGGAAGGCGAGTGAAATGGAACAGGTAATTCAGCGAGCATGGTAAATGTCGCTGAGGAGAACATCCGCTATGCGTACCTATCCATGGACCTAGATTCCTTGTTAGGTGGATGGACAGGCACTGAAGGATCAGCCAGTTCCTTCTTTGTGGCGGCAGCTACCACCATAGCATCCACAGAAACTCCTTTTGATAAAAATTGCTTGTCTGATGGAGCTGTGATGAATTTGGAGGGTCTCCTGGGAGTGGGGTCCACTGAATCAGGAGCCGTCCATGCCTTCTTAGCAACCACCTGCATGAGGCGGTCGAAGGGGGACACCCAGGAGGTGGAAGGGCGAGCCAAACGCCTCAAGATACACAGATTCGTCCTCCGAAGGGTTGAGGGCTGGCCAATTTCCCCTCTGTTTAAGGATCTCCAGAATGTCTGCAAATGAGACATCTTCAGAAGGGGAACGGGGGAACCCCCAGAATCATCCAGATCTGTGTCCGGCGTGATAGACTCAGGTGAGTCAATGTGCTTCCTCTTGCACTTCCTCTTCCGAGGGGCTCTTCTGCCAAATCAGGAGAGGCCTCGGAAGAGGATGAAATCCCAAAGGGGCTCCTGAGGAGCTGGCTCTCTGCGGTCCGGGATGAGGGAGTGAGTCGACTTACCCTGAGGCAGCATAGAGGGAGGGGCTGGCGGAGCCGATTGTGGAGTAGAGCCAGGCTCTAACACACTCCGCATGACCTCGAATGCACCCCTGTCAGGCAGAGCCAGAGGTCCCGCTCCGAGGAGCTAAGGACCCCCTCGGCACCGACAGTGATGGCTCCGAGGCGATGTCGGAGCCGAACTCACCAGCGCCCGAAGCACCGAGAGGGAGAGGGTCGGACAAGGGTCGATGCCACTCACCCCTCGAGCCGACGAGGAGGTCGGCGCCGAGATTCCTCCACGGAAGAAAGCGGAGCCGGCAGCGGGCGAAGACAATTGTCTCGGCTCGAAGTGACCACAGTCTCGGTTCCGACACGACCCGGCTCGAACTCAAAAGAGTCGAAGGAGGAAGAGTTGATGGACGGGGCAGGCACAGACTGATGAGTCGGGCTCTGAAGCATCTGGGCTAGTGCCTCCGACTTAAGTAGTCGACTCACCACCCTCTGAAGGTCATGATCGGAAAGCCTCGATGACCTAGAGGAATGAGACCTTTGGCTCCGTTCAGACAGCAGGGGAGACCGTGGAGCCGAATGAGCGGAGCCAAGAGAAGGTGACCTAGACCTCTTTCTGGTTGTCGGCTCCGAAGATCTTGTCGGAGCCGACACGGGTACCTCGATAACCTCGGCTCCGGCCGGCGAGGAAGCCACAGAAACTGTGGACTGAGTCTTATCGGCTCCAGCCGAGCCGATAAAGGCAAAGGTTGAACAACCTGAGGTCTCGGCTCAGAAGCCGGAGCCGAAGACCTCGATGGTTTAGAGGGCTTCCCTGTTGAAACTGACAGGGAATCCTCTGGTTTTAACAAGCCTCTCAGAATCAACTTGTTTTTTCTCTCCTGCAGGACCCTGGGGCTGAAGCCATGGCACACAGCACAGGAGTCCTGCAGGTGCAAAGGCCCCAGACAATAGACACAAGAAGTGTGAGCGTCTGTCAGAGACATTTTCTGACAGCACGCATCACACTTCTTGAATCCAGAGACCTTTGCTTCCTTTGACATTTTCCTAACTGACAGGTGTACACTAACACACACCCAAACACACAGTTATACCCTGTCAGAAAAAATTAAGCACAAAAAAGTTAAAGTAACTACACAAACACACCCTAGGGAAGGGAAGGCCAAAGGCCCAAGGGAAGAACCAACGGTTCTTTTAATAAGAAAACGGGGAAAAAATAGGGTCGGGGATAAAGATCTATATCCTACACTAATTTAGGAAGAATTAAAGTTAAAAGGGGAAAAAAGAGTAACTTTTTGTATAAAAAGCTAACACTCACCAGGAACCGGTAGAAGCAACCAACCTCGAAGCTGTAGCGGCAAACGAGATCTGAGGTAACTCTCGCCTAGCATTGTGGGATATAAGGGGAGCCTCGAGCCGGTGGAACCAACTCTCGAGCTTTTAGAGTGGCCGAGTCGGAGCCGAGGTCGGCTCCGAACCCCATCCAGCAAGAATGAAGGCGAGATAGACAACTTAACATTACTAGTTAAAGTCATAGTGCAGGTACAACAATACGTATGTAATAATAGCAACCATAACTGCTCTACACAAGATTTTCTCAGGACCTTCCATATAATTCATCCTATTCCTAATAACTGTAGAATAATACATAAAATAAATAAAATAATATAGTGTAACATAATGCAATATCATACTGTGCTTTTTTATATATTTTTTATATAAATAAATAAACATGATCAAATAAAGTATGAATAAACTCATAAAATATGTAGTAAATGTATTTAAGTATACTTTTTTAAAAAAATGTGCATATACTTTTGTAAAAACATTGTTTTATTTCATTATTTTATTCTATATTTTATATTCTATTTTATTTTGTTTGCTCTGAGTTTTAATAGGGAAGTATGGTCATTCACCCCCCCCCCGGGGGGGGGGGTAGTTGCATCCAGCCGTAACTGACAAATTAGTTCCCTAAAACACAATTTATTCTCCCAAACGCCCCCTCTACTGTCCTTAGGGACTTTGGCACTAAAAAGAATTTTGAATAAAGTTCCAAATCCTTGTTTGTCTGGTGGGACCTCTTGGATGACTCTTTCTTAGCAGCTTTTCTACCTCTGAGGCTGCTTCTTTCCTCTGATGGGTTGGTATGTCAGTAATTTTTCATGAGTGAATGATTGCAAGAGGGGAGAAAAGTGAATGTAATAATTTCTGCTAATTACTCTCTGCACTCAGACATCTTTGGTGAAGAACGTCCAGCTTTCTGGGTGAACAGACTGTGACTTGCCTCCAGACTGCTGCAGTTGGGTGACCATTCAGGGGTGCTGGAAAGGCTTCTCGGTAAAAGGACCTCTGAAGCCCTGATTCTGCAGGCCCTACCTGCCGTACGGGAGATGTCCACCATTACAGCTCTCCCTCTGCCACTGGGGGATCTATCACTATAGCACTCCTGAGAGAACTCTTGTGATTTCTGGAGCCCCATCGTTTTACCCCCTTTCTGGTTTCTTGAGAAGGTCCTCTGAGAGGTAGCAAAACACATCCCTATCACAGAAAGGGTTTTCCCATCCTGTTAACTCCTGGAGGGAGTGTCTCTAACTCTGGGTGCAAATAAGAATAATCCATCAAAGGACATCTTGCAGGGGATCACAAAGTTGCAGACTGCATCCAGGCTCTTAAGTTAATGACTGAACCCTCCTCTCTCTAAACACCTTCCATAGGGTGTGAGATCAGATATATTGAGGCATTGAACAGGGACTGACTGGAGAGTGGCCAGTTGCAGACAGACAGTCTTTTTATCCTTTACCAACATGGATCCAGAGTGGGATTTGTTAAGCTATTTCGTCAAATCTCTCTGAAACCTTGTGAAATGTGCCAGGTAAGTCAGCAACCGCAGAGTAAAGGTTGCTGAAGCAAACATTTGCCGCCAGAATCTGTACGGTGCCCTAGATTCTCTGTTAGGGGGACAGACAGAGGGACTCTCCCCTCAGCAAGTTCTTTTTGATGGCTGAGACAACCACCATGACATCAACTGTGAGACTCCTTCTCCAAAGGGTAAGGTTTTTAGGTGCCGCTAAGTTTTTGTCTTTTTTTTTTTTTTTTTTGGAATGGGCTCTGTGATATCCAGATCCTTCCAAGCCCGACAGGAAATGAGGTCCACCATTGCTGAGTCTGTTCTAAATACCTCAAGAAACTCCTCCTCCTGGGAGGGGGCTTCTGAAGACAAACCACCTTTCTGTCTCAGAAGTCTGAGAATTTCTCAAAATAATATAAAACACACACCGTTGTCCGGTTACAATAAAGGCTGTCCTCCACCTTATTAATTCCAAGGAACGAGCGAAACTGAACGAATGGTGAAAAAGTTTTCATGTAACTCATAAAACAAATACAACAAAACAAGTAAACAGATTAAGCGCGCTTTCATCTCATAACCTGAGACTTCATCAGAATCATCTGTTTGCTTTAAAAAAACTTCCATATTTAAATAACCTTCCACTCTTTTCCATTGGCTAGTTTTGGCGCTCAAAAGCCTAGATATATTTTATTGTGTTATATTACAGCGTCGGTAAAATGCCATATTAAAATACTCTGTTTATAACACTTTTATAAGAATGTGGTATACCTTGAAAAGCAATGTTTAAAAAGCTAAAAAATGTATGTCACATACATACATAAATGTATAAAATATGAAAACTTCATACTTACTATAATAAAAATATATATAATATAATACATAACCTATCTAATCTTCCCCATGACCCTGCCTTGATTCAGAGGTTGAAGATGAACTGTCAAATGCCGAGACCCCAAGGGAAAGAGACAGCTCTGAAAATCTCAGACTCAAACTCCTACCTCACATCAAGCTCCGAGATCTCTCTGCTCAGACAAGGTCAGCACAGGCTGGATCAGAGAAGACATCAGAGTCGACACAGGGCAGGTTTTCAGATCCAACCCAGTCAATCCCAGAATTCTTGGATCCCGAACCTCCGATGCAAAAGGATCAGAGTAGGAGTCACTAAAGGAAACTGGACTGGTCCAAAGCTCACAGACTCAATGGGAAATGGAGCCAGAAGAACTACCAACTGAATATGGGTCCCAAGAAACTTACTCATCATCCTGTTCACACTTTAGACCTGAAGGATGGGGAGTAAGGCGGAGGTCTAGAAACTCTACATGGAGTTTCTTGCTGAAAAGAAGAATGAAGTCTCGATGAAACTGGCTCCAGAGAATAGGGGCTGCTTATGGGTTGGAGACTTGTGCGAAGCCAACACTGGATACGAACAGGTAGAATGATCCAAAACTTTGGATATCTTTATGGGCGGAACCAAAGTAGTCACTGAATGAAGAAATCAGTCAGGGAAGCATTTCCTCAACTCTTAAGACTAAAGAAATACCAAAAAAAGCCTAATCACCTTTCTCCCCTCGAGATTTTTCTGCAGTTTAGTAATGGAGAGGGAAGCTCCAGATACTGAAGGAGAAGAATAAGGTGGCAATAATCCCTTGAGAATAAACTTACTCCTGCATTCAACCACGGCTCTATGGTTGAAGCCAGAACAAATGTCATACTTGACTTCAAGATGAATGGCCCAAAGACAATATATGCACTAGGAGTGGGCATCCACATTAGGTATTTTGTGCCCACAGGATGAACACTTCCTAAAACCAGTAGGCTTGTCTGACATTCTGCAAAGAATGAAACAACGCTAAAAGAAAAGCAAATGCACAGTGAAAGCTAGACGAGAACAAGCAGAATACTAACAATGGTACCAGAAATTTTCAAACTTGGGAAAGAAAACCTCAACAACATTACTAAGATTACTCTAAAACATAGCGGAAATAAAGGAAGACAGAGGGCTAAGGCCTAAAAGAGAAACGGCCACCACCACCAGCAGCAAAATATGTACAAACTTTTTTATATAAACTATATGAGAGGCAGAAGGAAATGGAAGGACCCTGACAAGAGAGGGTAACCTCAAACAAAAAACTGACTTTTCTCCAAAAAACACCTGCGCCACGAATAAACCAGGTCTGTTCACTGGAAGCAGTAAAGGAGATCTGTGCTTATCTGAGACTTGAGAGAGGATTATGGGGTAAAGAGAGGAGCCGGAGCTACAAATCCAAAGTCTGAGAAGTAGCTGAAGTCAGACCTGAGGTCATATCCTAAACCCAAAGGTTGAAGAATAGACAGAAAAAAAGACATCAGATGCCCAAGTACTCCACTCCTGACCCATTCCTACAGAATGTTAACTCCTTCGACTTGCTCTAAGTCTCCCAAGTCAATCTAGACCACCTCCACCAGCACACCATCATCCACCTTGCCTTTTTTATTTTTACCCTCCTCCCTACTCTAAATCCACAGTCTGCAGAGAAGACATCCTGAAGAATATTTTTTATTTCACTTTTTTTTGAGGGGGGATGACAAAGTTCCTCATCTTTCCTCTCCATATATTAAGAAGTTTCTAGAGGATGGTAAATAAGTTATAGGTCAGTTCATAATTCACTATATGAACACAAGCTTCTCCCTAAAGGAAGGGAGCAAGCAGAAACTAGAGTGATGTGGAGTAAAGACGCCAGACAGTCCCAACAGAAGTCGGAGCAATATTACTGCTAAAAATGAATGTTCACGTGTACTTAAATATGCTACGAATGTACGTAACCCCATATAAACTGCAGGAGTCAAATATGGGTATGCAGCAGGCACTGAGAAGTGCTCTCTTGGTAAACATCAAAGACTGAACCAATACTAACTTCTTGAACTCTAATCATACCCTGACTAAGGAATGGGGTCCATTCCTGTTGCACTATTAGAGAAACCCAAAACATTTGTAAACATTTGGAAAATTTAAAAAGAAGGGATATTAACAGGAAAAGTCTTAATGTCTTAAAATGTCAGAAAAGGATACCTGTGTGTCCTTTCATTTTCCAGTAAAATAAGGGAAGGACACCCCTTCCCAACAATAGCTCCAAAAGAGAATGGTCTAGGCTCAAGTAGTATACAAGACAACAAGTATGAGATAGGTGAACACTGAAGCACCTGTACCACAGTAAGCGCATGCCTGAATCAATACTAAGTAATGAAACCTGTGAAGGGCGTGGTGCCAGTATCAGTTCACATTCCCTATGGTTATGATCCTGGACCTGGGAGGTCAAGCTCTAGCAGAAGTTCAGCAATGAGTCACAGCTAATCCCAGGGATGGCCTCAGTGGGTGCAAGTGGTGTAAAAAGATATATGTAGAAGTCTACTCCGTCTCATCTGAATAGTTAAACATAACCTGTGGCAGAAGACGGGAATCTTGGATAAAAACATGACAATCCACAATGATACCATACTCGTACTACTGCGCTTTTACTGGCAGACTCAAGGTGTCACTCCCCATGTGCAGACTAAAAGTACTTGAACGCCGGTCAATCAAAAAATAGCTGAGGTGATGTAAGCAAGGAGGGAAACTCTTCCCAAACTGTCTGCAAAGGGTACATCTCTCACAACTCTCCGGTCAGCCAATAAATGGTGCAAACTTACCCCCCTCCATACAAGGGGGGATTGCTACTCACAAAAGGTGCGAGACTGCTCTGGGGGGGGGGGGGGTCACAGTAAGAAGGAGGACATTTTTAAATGTTCTCTGACCTCTGCCTCTCTCTCTTACCTACACCCACTGATCTGGCACAAATCCTCCTGCCCATCTCTATACTGGGTACCTCCTCCATCACATTTCTCCTCTCCACCTGGGGCTAACACAGATGAAGCACTGGAACTTGCAGCAATTTGTGCTAATTTCCCCATACTAAAGAACTAGTGCCAGTGCAAGTCACAGCTACTAATCTAGAAAAAAAAAAATACTTGGAAAGCTTTGCCGCTTTAGGCAATGAACATGAGAACGTTCCTAGAAAAAAATTACTTTCCAGACCCAAAACTGTTATCAGAAAAAGAAAAGACAGAGGCTGACTATACCTGCTTAGCCTGACTATTGCACTACAATATCTACCAGCCAGAAACATGTACACACTTGGGTGTGGAAGTCAGAAAAGAACCCCCACTGCAGAAGGCCTCTGAAATCACGCGTATGATTTTTGAAGCATTTTTTTTTTTTAGATACAAGTCAAAATCTGAACAAGGGGTAAAGTATTTCTAAACTCTTGAGAGACAACCTTGCTCCTGCTTTTGTAAATACCTCCATGTGGTAAAGAATAACAGCCAAGAAAGTATAGTTGTGTACACTTACCATAAATGCAGATGTTCGAGTGTATTCACTGTTGCAGTCATTACACATTTGGGTAATCTGCTTGTAGGTTGCCCTCAGTCGGCCTGCTTAACAAAGTCTTGGGTCCTGCTTCGGTTGCTGTCCCTTCTTCCATGACGTCAGGTTGTCAGGGGTATAAAACATGCAGCCAACGCCATTAACTCAGTTTTTCTTGACCCAGATGTCAGGTGCCCCCCTAATGGGGAGCAATTAAACATAAAAACACAAAGGTATATCTCCAACAAAAAGCAAATACATCACAAAGGCTTTTAAGCACAGTAAAGGAAAGTAGAGGTATAGTCAAAAGAAGTCAGGTTGAAGGAGGGAGGGTAACCAGGACTGCAACAGTGAATACACTCGAACATCTAAATTTATGGTAAGTGTACATCTGTACTATGTTCTTCATGTTTAACTGTTGCAGTCATTACATTTGGGTAGATTCCCAAAGCTATAGTTGGGAGAAGGAGTTTAGATAGCAATAGGGCCAGCTATAAGGCCCTGCAAGATTGCAGTGGCAAAGCCAGCTCTGGATTTAGAGAAAATTGGCAAATGATAATGCTTGGTGAAAGTATGTACAGAACTCCAGGTAGCAGCTTCTAGGATGTCCCTGGTAGGAACGCCTCTGAGAAAGGCTGTAGAAGTACATGCAGCCCTGGTGGAGTGAGGTTGGATCCTCTGGGGTATAGGTTTTCCATGGTGCTTATAGCAAAAAATGAATGCAATGGCTTATCCATTCAGAAATGGTGTGTTTTGAAATAGCCTTCCCCTCTGCCCCTGCAGCAAATGCTACCAGCAGTTGTTCCAATTGTCTTTGCGGTTTAGTCCTGTCCAAGTAGAATCTAAGTTGTCTGTGCACATCCAAGGAATGCAGAATCCGTTCCCCTTTGTTCTGTGGATTGGGAAAGAAGGTTGGCAAATGAATGGAATGAATAAGAGCCACACTGGATACCACCTTGGGCATGAAGGATGGATTGGTCCTGAGTGATACCCTGGCTGCATGAAAGATGACGAAAGGTTCCACTGCCATAAGGGCCTGTAATTCTGATACCCTTCTAGCTGAAGTGATTGCTAAAAGGAAAGCTGTTTTCCAAGAAAGAAATGTTAAGTCTGCAATAGCAGCTGGCTCAAAAGGAGGTAAAGTGAGTTTCTCCAATACAAAGTTAAGGTCCCAGGCAGGGGTTGGAGCTCTCCTGGGTGGTCTCAAATTTTTGGCCTCTCTGAGGTAATGCTTGAGCAGTGGATGAGAGAAGAGGGGAGGTTCTGTGTTATAATGAGCTGAAATGGCTGAGGCGTGGATTTTAATGGAGGAAAAAGACAGGCCCTTGTGAAGCATCTCAGTTAAGTATTGTAAAATCTGAGGTAAATTGGGCGCTGCTGTGCTCATCCCTTGAGATTGGTACCAGGCACAGAATCTTTTCCATTTTTCAGCATAAGATTTTCTAGAAGTAGGCCTCCTTGCCTCTAAGATGACATCCATCACAGGTTTGCTGAGGAATGGTAAAGGAGAGTTTAAGTAATTAGCCAGGCTGCAAGGTTCAGTTTTGGAAGTTGAGGGTGCAGAATCTGGTTCTCCTGTTGAGACAGCAGGGAAGGAGTCTGAGGCAGGTGCCATGGAGATAACCATGAAACACTGCGAAGGAGGGGGTACTAGTGTTGGCCTGGCCAGTCTGGAGCAATCAAAATCATCCTTGTTTTGTCCTGTCTGACTTTTAGTAGTACTTTGGAGAGCAGAGGCAGCGGGGGGAAGGCATAGATTGATAGGTTTTTCCAGCTGAAGGACAGAGCATCCACTTTCCAGGCTTGTTTGTGGGAAGTCCTTGTGCAAAATTTGTCCAACTGGTAGTTCTGGGGGAGGCAAACAGATCTATATCTGGGCTCCCCCATTCGCTTGCCAACATGTTGAAAATACTTGGTTCCAGTTTTCACTCGTGTGGGTCCATGAGGTTTCTGCTTAGTCCATCTGCCAGTGTATTTAATTTTCCTGGCGGGAATTGAACTTGTAGGTGCACTTGGTAGCTCAAGGCTGTATTCCACAATGCCATGGCTAGTCTGCAGACGGGTTAAGAATGTATACCCCCCCCTGACTGTTTATGTACCACATAACCGTGGTGTTGTCCGTCTTTACCATTAGTTGTCCTGGAAGAAAGTAGTCCTTGAAGGCTGTCAGCGCATTCTGTACAGCTAACATTTCTTTTTGATTGATATGCAGGTGCATTTGACTTGGGTTCCATTTGCCCTGAATGCACTTCCCTGCCAGGTGAGCCCCCCATGCATAGTCTGATGCATCTATTGTTAGGTTTTGGGCAGCAGGGGGTGGTGTGAAAGGTAGTCCCTTGTTTTGGTGGCAAGCCTCTGCCCACCAAAGGAACTCTAGGCGTAGGCAAGGTATGATAGGAATCATTGTTTCTAGGCTGTGAAAATGTTGACTCCATAGGTTTTTTAGATACCACTGTAGTTTCCTCATATGCAGTCTTGCATATGGAATTAGAAGAATGCAGGAGGCCGTGAACCCCAATGCTTGCAGTATTTGTCTTGCAGATAGCAGGGTTTTTGTGGCCACTTGTTTGAAGTAGGTTGGCAAATGAATTTGCTGTTCTGGCGTGAGGTAAGCCATCTGGGAAGTTGTATTTAAGCTTGCTCCCAGGAATGTAATTTGTTGACAGGGTACCAGTTGTGATTTATTTTCGTTTATGGAGTACCCCAGACAAGTTAGAACCCTTTTTTACAAAGCCAGATGATTCAAAAGTATATCCTGGCTTTCTGCCTGAATTAGTCAATCGTCCAGGTATGGGTATATTTGAATACTTCTTTGCCTGCAAAATGCAATCACTGGAGCTAGGCACTTTGTGAATACCCTAGGCGCAGTAGATAAGCCAAAGGCCAGTGCAGAGAACTGATAGTGCGTGTAGCCTGCTTTGAAGCTTAGGTATTTTCTGCAAGATTCCCTGATTGGGATGTGTAGGTATGCTTCTTTTAAATCTAGTGTTGCCAACCAGGCGTCTTTGCCTAGCACAGGAAGTAATTGGTGGAGAGTCAGCATCTTGAATTTTGGAATCTCCAGAAAGGTGTTCAGAGTAGACAGGTCCAGGATTGGACGTCATGATTTGTCTTTTCTGGGTACCAGGAAAAGTCTGGAGTAAAAACCTTGTCCCTTTTCCTCTTCTGGTACCAGCTGAACATCCCCCATGCTTAAGAAAGAAAGTACTTGTTATTGAGCCTCTGACCACTGATTTGGGGGTAGGTCTGGCCACCTACATGGCGTTGGCAACGTGTGGAAGTGAAATCTCTATCCCTGGAACACTACATTTAAAACCCATTTGTCCTGGGTAATGAGTTCCCAGTTCTTTGCATGAAGAGCAATCTTTCCCCCCAAAGGGGCAGTCAGAAGATAAGTGCTTGGAAATTTTAAAAGGAAGTCATTGAGACAGTTTACCATGGGGGGTGTCTTGTTATTCCCAGACTTGGAAGTGGAGGTCCCCCCCCCCACTGCTTAGTTCTACGAGTCCCCTGGGACTGAAACCTGGGGTTTTTACTGTGTCTGGGTTTGGCTTGAGAAGACCTGGAAGGAGCTGGAAAGTACCAATTCTTAGAAGGCCAGTGTCTACTAAATCTAGGAGGCTGAACTTGTAAAAAATCTTTAACAGTTTGCATAGATTTAGCTTTATCTTCCATCTTTTTAAGAACTTCTTCAGCCTTGTAGCCAAACAGGTGGTCCTGATTTAAAGGAGCATCCAACAATTTAGTTTTACCATGATCAGGCAAAGATTGCTCCTTAAGCCAAGCATGCCTTCTAAGCACAGACCCAGTAAAGTACAGTTTTGTACCTACCATAAATGTAGATGTTGGAGTGTATTCACTGCTGCAGTCATTACACTTGGGTTATCCTGCCGTCAGGCGGTCCTGCAGTCTGCCAGAGTTCCAAAGTCTTGGTCCGGCGTCGGTTGTTGTCACTTCTTCCCTGATGTCAGTGCGCCAGGGGTATACAAGATGCAGCCGATGCCATTTTCTTCAGGTTTTCTTGCCCCAGATATCAGGTGCCCCCAAATAGGTAGGCAATACATACTGCTAATAAAGCATACATAAAAAGTAAATCCAAAATCTTCAGTTACCAGCAAATACACCACATAGGTAGTATAGGGTAGAAAGGTATAGATAAGTCCCAGCTAAGAAAGAGGGGATGGAGGGAGGGTAACCTGGACTGCAGCAGTGAATACACTCAAACATCTACATTTATGGTAGGTATAAAACTGTACTATGTTCATCGTGCTTCACTGCTGCAGTCATTGCACTTGGGTTGAATCCCAAAGCTGAGGTAGGGTGGCTGGTTCTATAGAGGATTTGGGGTGGCTATGAGGACCTGCAGCACTGCAGTGGCAAAGCCAGCTCTGGATTTAGAATAAAGAGGCAAGTGCACTGAACTCCACGTTGCAGCTTCCAGGATATTTTTGGTAGGTACTCCTCTAAGGTAGGCACTTGAAGTGGCTGTTACCCTGGTGGAATGTGGCCTAATGTAGCTAGGTACAGTTTTCCCATGCTGTGTGTAGCAGAAACGGATACAGTGTCCTATCCACTTTGAAATGGTCTGCTTTGAAATAGCCTTTCCCTGTGATCCTGCAGCATATGCTACAAACAATTGCTCAGTTTTCCTGATAGCTTTTGTTTTGTCCTAGTAGAAACGTAGCTGTCTGTGTATGACCAATGAATGCAGAAGTCTCTCCCCTTTATTCTGGGGATTTGGATAAAAAGTTGGCAAGTGAATAGCTTGGTTAAGAGCCACACTGGATACCACCTTTGGCATAAATGAAGGGTTTGTTCTTAAATAAACCCTGTCTTGGTGAAAAATGATGAAAGGCTCCACTGCCATTAGTGCCTGTAACTCTGAGACTCTTCGTGCTGAGGTTATTGCCAGAAGCAGAGCAGTTTTGCATGACACATTTTAATTCTGCTGAATTGGCTGGCTCAAAAGGAGGCAAAGTTAGTTTTTCCAAGACAAAATTGAGGTCCCAAGTTGGTGATGGTGGTGCTCTCCGGGGCAGTATTATGATTTTAGCCCCTCTGAGGTACTGTTTTAGCAATGGATGAGAGAAAATAGGAGGATCTGTGTTGTAATGAGCCGAGATGGCAAAGGCGTGGATCTTAATGGATGAAAAGGATAGGCCTTTGTCCAGCATCTCAGTATTGTAATAGCAAAAAACATACGAAAGCAAGCAATTCTGCCCAAAAACACACCAACAGTCAGATTCCACCAACGCTCTTTATTCCATCAACGATCTGGTACCTCGGCCATTCGCCTTCAAAGGATCACATTTCAAGTTTCAAAATGAACTCATTTTATACTGTTTGACTAATTAGTTGATTGATCAATTAATTCAATTGAACTTCAAGATTTAAAGTGACCTTTATACATAAATTGTAACATTTACTTATTCTAGTCTATTTAAACTATTTTAAACCATCTTATACATTTATAATAAAACTATTCAGCACATATATATGAAATTTATTTAGTATACGTATGTAAAAAACATTATTTCAAAATGTAAATATATACATAACAAAATTATTATATCTTTATATAAAAAAATATGTATAAAAATTAAATCCATGTTAATGATTAAGGTTAAATCACTATCCAAGTGGTATATTTACATGTCATCCCCTAAATACTAATAAATAAATAAATATATGTGCAAAATAATGCCCTTATACATCATTAGAGGCCCAGCTCCTGATTGAGACCAAATGGTTTCAATGTATTAAATTTCAGTATCATCCTTGTTTCCAATTCTAGCAGTTTACCTACTACATCATCTCCCTTACAGACAAAAGGTTTTCCCAACATACAAAATCTCAAACTATCAGTACAACCATCATGAATATCCATGAAATGCTTGGCAACCGGACTCAGGAAATTTAGATTTCTTATGTCCTTTAAATGTTCTAAGATTCTAGTTTTTATCATTCTTTTAGTTTGTCCTGTATACCAAATGTCCTTACATGAGCAACCTAATATATATACTACACTAGTAGACTTGCAATTAAAAAAATGTTTAGAAATATGAAGTATATTGTTAATAACTTCAATATTAATAACTCTACTACATATACTGCATGAACCACATGCAAAAGTGCCCACCCTCACTGGGGTAGATCCAATATGCTGTAAAAGATTGTTATTTAAAATTTCTCTCAGATTTTTTTCCCTTTTGAATGAAAAATTAACATAATTAGGGAATAACTCACCAATGTTATCATCTTCACAAATTATATACCAAAATTTTCTAACTAATGAGACTAATATATCAGAAAAGGGAGAAAATTTTGTTATAAAAAACACTTTCTCAACATTATTCTTTACACTGATTTCCCTTTTATTGGAATAAATTATGGTGTTATCCCTACTATTTACTAATCTTGTATTATTAATCACACTATCCCTACATTTTAATAGTTGATTATATTCATATCCTCTTTCCAATAATCTCATAAGTACTATATGTAATTCTTCATCTACATCTTCCTTAACACTGGTATGAGCCCGAATTCTTTTAAATTCCCCATATGGTAGGTCATTTATTAAGTGCAAGGGGTGCATGCTAGTAGCATGTAAGAACATATTTACTGAGGTTTCCTTCCTAAATGGTCTAAATTAAATTTTACTTTCCTTCTCAAATAAAGTTAAATCTAGAAAATTAATCTCATTTCTATTGATCTCATACGAAAATTGTAAATTATGTTCATTTTTATTAAGTACTTCAAAAAAATCTATAAATTCAGATATGTCCCCCTTACAGATGAAAATGAGATCATCTATAAAACGTTTATACAAAACTACTTTGTTCCTAAAAAAATTTGTCGAATAAATGAATTTTTTCTCAAAGTAATCCATATAGATGATGGCATATGATGGTGCATATGCTGCACCCATTGCAGTGCCCTTAACTTGCAAATAATATTCATTATTAAAAAGAAAATAACTGTGAGTTAAACAAAACTCTAACAAAGTAATAAGAAAATTTGTTCTAGGTCCTTCACCCATCATGTTTTGTATGGATTCCAAGCCCCATTTGGTATTAATGTTGGTGTATAAGGACTTAACATCGACAGTGACCCAATAATAGTCATGACTCCAGTTGAGATTCAAGATGTTATTAATTAAATCCTGTGTATTCCTAATGTGAGCTGTTACCTTACATAAGTAGATCTTTAACTGAGAATCCAAAAACAAGTTAACACTTTCCAAAAAAGAACCTATTCCAGAAATAATAGGTCTACCTGGAGGTTCTTCCAAATTCTTATGGATTTTGGGTAATGCATACATAATAGGTGTTACTGGTTTTTGAATATATAACTTTTTAACATCGGTGTGCGTAAAAAACCCCAAACGCTCACCTTTTTCCAATAGGAATAACAGCTCATCATTAAATGACAAAGTAGGGTCACTGTCCAATTTCCTATACTCTTCAGGGTTCAACAACAACCTATTCACCATATTGAAATACTTAATTCTGTCCATTATAACCCAATTTCCACCTTTATCGGCAGGTTTGAAAATATACTCATTTTTGAGTTTTTTCAAAACTTTTAAAGCTTGCCATTCATTTTTGTTCAAATTGAAACATTTTTTCTTTTTACAAAATTCATTAAATAATGTTTCAATTTCTCTCAAAAGAATTTTTTGAAAGGTGGAGATAGCAGGTACAGAGATATAAGGCATAAAAGTATTAACCTTTTTAAGTTCCGGTAACATTAGTCTACCATAGCCAGTTAGAAAATTAGCATTTTCAACATTGGATAAATCACTACTGACATCAATTATATCTGGTTCAAGCTCATAATTATAAATGGACAAATTACACAAATCTTCATCTATTTCCGAATCACTAGATTCTTCATTAATAGTTGAAATACATGTATTAGATTTTTCCTTTTTGAAAAAATAAACTCTGAGTAAAAGCTTCCTAACAAAGCATTTAACCTCAAAGTAAATGTCAGCTAATGACGGGAAAAATGTTGGAACAAACTTACTTCCTTTGTATAAAACACTTAACATCTCAGAATTTAGTGTTAAATTAGACAAATTAACACAATGTAAAGGAAGTTCATTAGAAGTTACTGTCGACGAACCTTCATTTAAGTTTGTTTCTCCCCTTCCTTCCATTCCTCCCGTTTCTTCCCCTATTAGGGTCGTCATTTTGAAAGTTCATATTTTCACTGTTACAGCTGCCAGACCCTGTAATAACCTCCCGATTAGAGGTTCTGTTAGCCGTTGTTGTCGCTTCAGCAAAAGAAACATTTTTGGCAATACTACCCTCCACAGAAGAAGCCGATGATGCTGACAGTCCTCTCCGCTTAGAGCTACTACTCCAGGCTCTGCCCCTTGACCTGTTACGTGTCTTACGCATGGGTTCGCATTGCCAGTTAAACAAAACACCAGTTTCGTAATCTTTAAGATCACAAACTAATTTGTTTCTTTTGCGCTGCACAATGTCTGTTTCCAGTTTATTTATTTTTTCATTTATAGCTGACATTTGAGTACCGTAATTCAGTTCAGCTGCTAAACTTTCTTGTAAGACCATAATCTCATTCTTAATTTTCTCATGATTGCGTTGGTTGCGCTTAACCAAAATATTAAGCCAACCAATGGTACAGGACAGCGACACCTGTTTCCATTCATTAAACAAGTCTGTTTCTTCCTCAGTGAATGGGGCTGCTGGCAGTTTTTCTATCCGCAAACCCCGTGGAGTGATGTTAAGGCTGATGTATTTCTCAAGCAAACGAGTGTCAAAATATAATGCTATTTCTTTAGACATTAATTTAGTGAGTTCAATAAAACGCTCATCAGCAGCATCATTACCTCCGATGTTCCATGGATCCAAATGGGAATACCTCTTGTCACGTTCAGTAAGAAAATTGGAAAACAAAAATGAATCAGCTGGACCGCTCTGTTCAGAGCTCGTACTACGAAGCGACATGATGGTAGATAAGTAAATGTCCAGATAATAAAACAGGTAGGAATAAGACTGAATGAACAAAATCCAATAGCAAAAAACATACGAAAGCAAGCAATTCTGCCCAAAAACACACCAACAGTCAGATTCCACCAACGCTCTTTATTCCATCAACGATCTGGTACCTCGGCCATTCGCCTTCAAAGGATCACATTTCAAGTTTTAAAATGAACTCATTTTATACTGTTTGACTAATTAGTTGATTGATCAATTAATTCAATTGAACTTCAAGATTTAAAGTGACCTTTATACATAAATTGTAACATTTACTTATTCTAGTCTATTTAAACTATTTTAAACCATCTTATACATTTATAATAAAACTATTCAGCACATATATATGAAATTTATTTAGTATACGTATGTAAAAAACATTATTTCAAAATGTAAATATATACATAACAAAATTATTATATCTTTATATAAAACATATGTATAAAAATTAAATCCATGTTAATGATTAAGGATAAATCACTATCCAAGTGGTATATTTACATGTCATCCCCTAAATACTAATAAATAAATAAATATATGTGCAAAATAATGCCCTTATACATCATTAGAGGCCCAGCTCCTGATTGAGACCAAATGGTTTCAATGTATTAAATTTCAGTATCATCCTTATTTCCAATTCTAGCAGTTTTCAGTATTGTAATACCCGAGGAATATTTGGGACAAGAGGGTCAAAGCTTCCACTTTTCTGAATAAGATTTCCTGGTGCTAGGCCTCCTGGCCTCCAAAATGACATCCATAACAGCTTTAGAGAGAGGTGTTTTCTGCTTGACTAAGGAATCTGCCATGCAGTCAGGTTTAAGGTTTTGAGCTGGCTGTGCAGGATCCGATTGTTTTGTTGAGTCAGAAGATGCGGAGTTTGAGGTAAAATCCATGGTGGGCCTTGAGCTAAGTTCTTTAAGATTGGGTACCAGTGCTGGCGTGGCCAGTCTGGGGCAATCAGGATCATCTGTAGTTTTTCTTGTCTGGCTTTTAGGAGTACCTTTGAAAGGAGAGGCAGTGGTGGGAAGGCATAAACTTTTAGGCTTTTCCAGCTGAACGAGAGAGCATCCACTTTCCATGCTTGTGTGTGATAAGTCCTTGTGCAGAATTTCTGTAGTTGGCAATTCATTGGAGAGGCAAAAAGAACTATATCTGGGCACCCCCATTTTTGCGTTATCATGCTGAATACTTGTGAATTTAATTTCCACTCGTGAGGATTTATGATGTTTCTGCTTAAGTCGTCTGCCAGATTATTTTTCTTTCCTGGCAGGTATTGTGCTTGCAGATGAACTTGATAGGTTAGAGCTGTGTTCCACAAGGTCATGGCTTGTCTGCATAGGGGATAAGAATGAGTGCCCTTTTGCTTGTTTATGTACCACATAACTATGGTGTTGTCTGTCTTTAATAATAGTTGTCCTGGATGCAGAAGGTCCTTGAAGGCTGTTAGGGCATTTTGTACAGCTAACATCTCTTTTTGATTGATGTGAAGATGCATTTGGTCTGCGGCCCACTTGCCCTGAATACATTTTCCTGCCATGTGTGCTCCCCAGGCGTAATCCGAAGCATCGGTTGTTAGTGTCTGCCTGGCTGTGGGTAGAGTGAAAGGCTGTCCCTTGTTGAGGTGACATGCCTGTGCCAACCATCGAAACTCCTGTTGTAGGTAGGGAATTAGTGGTATTACCGCTTCCAAACTGTGAAAGTGTTGAGTCCAAACACTTTTTAGGTACCATTGTAATTTCCTCATATGCAGTCTGGCATATGGTATTAGTAGTATGCAGGATGCCATGAATCCCAAGGCCTGCAGAATTTTTCTTGCAGGGAGTTGTCTGGCGTGAGATAAGCTATCTGGGCTGTTGTATTTAAGCTGACACCCAGGAATATTATCTCTTGTGAGAGCACTAGTTTTGACTTCTTTTCGTTTACTGTGTACCCCAGGCAAATTAGCAACCTTTTTACAAACGCCAGATGCTTTAGAAGAATGTCCTTGCTCTCTGCTTGAATAAGGCAGTCGTCCAAGTATGGATATATTTGAATTCTTTTTTGTCTGCAAAATGCAATTACTGGTGCCAGGCACTTTGGCTTATCTACTGCGCCCAGGGTCTTCCACAAAGGGCAGTGCAGAGAATTGGGTAATGCATTCAACCAGCTATATGTCTGAGGTATCTTCTGCAATTCTGTCTGATAGGGACATGCAGGTATGCCTCTGAGGTCCAAAGTAACAAGCCAAGTCTTCTTACCCAGCATGGGAAGAAGCTGCTGTAGTGTCAACATTTTGAGTTTCGGAACATCCAGGTAAGTATTTAGACTAGAAAGGTCTAGTATGGGTCTCTAGGCTTTGTCCTTTCTGGGGACCAGGAAAAGTCTTGAGTAAAATCCTTGTCCTTGTTCCTGTTGTGGCACTTTTTGAATAGCTCTCGTGTCCATGAGGGCTGTAATTTGTTTTTGTGCCTCTGCCCATTGGTTTGGTGGCAGGTCTGGCATTTCTTTTAGCCTTGGTAGAGTGTGAAAGTGGAACCTGAAACCTTAAGACACAATATTCAGAACCCATTTGTCTTGGGTGATTATATGCCAATTTTGTGAAAAAAGTGCTAGTTTTCCCCCTAAGGGAGCTGCCAACAGGTAAGTGCTTGGCATTCGAAGGGGGAAGTCATTGGGACAGTTTCCTATAAGGTTGTGACTTGTCTTCACCTCCTTTTGGGGTTGAAGCACCCCACTGTCGTGGTCTGTAAGAGCCTTGGGGCTGAGATTTGCCTCTTGGGCGTCTGTATTTGCCTCTTTGTGGTCTGTCTGACTCTGAAAAGGACCAATTCCTTGAAGGCCAATTTCAGCTAAATCGAGGTGGCTGTACCTGTAAGAAATCCTTCACTGTTTGCATAGATTTTGCCTTATCGTCCATGTTCTTTAATACCTCTTCTGCCTTAACACCAAATAAAATATCCTGCTGTAAAGGAGCATCCAATAATTTTGCCCTAACATGATCAGGTAAACCTTGCTCTTTTAACCAAGCATGCCTTCGAATCACAGATCCTGTAACTGCTGCTCTACAAGAAGCCTCTAATGAATCAAAACCACATTGCAGAATATATGTTTTCCCACTTGTTCAGCTGCATGCAATAAATCCTGCATTTCCTTATAGTCAGGATGTTCTAAACTTGTAAGCATTTTCTGTTTTAACAGAGACATTAAATATTGTTGGTATTTAAGCATGTGAAACTGGCAATTTAAGGCTCTCACTGCTAAAGTTGCAGAAGTGTAAACTTTCTTCCCCCATCTGTCTAATGCTCTAGAATCCCTGTCAGAGGGAACTGGATTTTTAGTCGTGGAAGCCTTTACCCATTTGGGACCCTGGGAAATAGTTTCTGGGTCAGCCACAGGGTTTTTATAAAGAAATTTGTGAGAGTTATGGACTCTGTAGTACCTGTCTGGCTTGACTGGAGCAGGGGGCAAAGAATCAGGATTTAAACTGGATTCAGAGAACACATCATCCACAATATTTAACACTGGCGGAATAGCAAGGGCCCTGTGCTGAGGCAATAAAAGAAAGTCTCTGAGCCTTTTCTTGGATTCTGAGTAATCCTGGCCCTCCCAATGGAAATGCTCCCTCATGGTATGTAAAGTTTCCCCAAAAGAGTAATCCTCAGGAGGAGAGGCTGAAGGAATTGATTCTTCAGCATCAGAGTCCACATAAGGGGGTACAGAGCATCCCTGGTCTGAAGTGGAATCAGAAGAAATGGAAACCTGGTCCGAGGAGTCATAGTCTGTATCCTGCCTAAGCCTTTTATCAGGAGGGGGGGATGGGAACCCCTGATCAGAGTAATTAAGTCTTAGGCCATTTTGAGCATCTGTTTTTTGGGCATGGAGGCCTGTCCAGGTGAATGCTGTACTTGCTTCTTTGTCTTTAATGGAGTTTTAGACTTGGCTGTAATTTTTATTGTAAGCTGTGAAGGTCTGAAAACACCCTCAGAAGCCCATGCCTGCTCAGCGGCTCCGGACCCATCTGAGGGGTTAGTTTCCGTAGGCCCAACACCTTGAGTTTCCAGAGGCCTAGACATCTCCATGTGGGAGTCGGAGGTGGCCTGTGGCTCTGAGGTAGCGGGTGTCAGGGGCTGCAAAAGCGCCTCACTGAAAACCGGCGACTGGCCTAGAAGAGGCTTCATTGTCAGTTTTGGGCCTCGGATGCCTGTCCTTATCCTTGTCTTTGCGTTTTTTGTGTATTCCGGTCGTCGGTTGTTCCGACGGCATAATATAATTAAACCTTCGGCCAAAGTAATGACGAGCAAAGTCAAACCAACGTTTAATAGTGCGCTTGTTAAATCTAGTACAAAACCGACAACTAGTGACGTCGTGGTCTGGGCCTAGGCATGGAATACAGTAAGAATGAAAATCCTTATGAGGTATTTGCTTCCCACAAGAAATACAATTAACTTTTACTGACATCGGTCTGAGGCAAGAAAAAGTTTCCCCAACGGGGTACTTAGCTTTATTGAAGACTTCGGTTCTGAAATTCGAATTGAAAATCTCAGGAGTCGGCCAACCGGCACTTGCGAACTGATTTTGCTTCAGGCACCGCACGGCAAAAAAAAGACTGAAGAAAATGGAGTCGGCTGCATCTTGTATACCCCTGACGCACTGACGTCAGGGAAGAAGCGACAGCAACAGACGCCGGACCAAGACTTTGGAACTCTGGCCGACTGCGGGACCACCTGACAGCAGGATAACCCAAGTGTAATGACTGCAGCAGTGAAACACGATGAACATCAGCAGCCCTGCAAGAGGCCTCTAAAGAATCAAAACCACATTGCAAAGTACGTTTTCCAACTTGTTCAGCAGAATGCATTAAATCATTTAAGTCTTTATTTTCACACAGTTTAAAGCTCTAATTGCCAAGGTTGCTGAAGTATAAACCTTTTTTCCCCATCTATCCAGAGCCCTGGAGTCTCTATCAGAAGGGGTACGATTTTTAGCAGTAGAAGCCTTAATGCCCTTGGGCCCCTGTGAAACAGTCTCTGGATCTGCAATAGGATTTTTGAAAATGAACTTGTGAGACTCAGGGACCCTGAGGTCTCAGTCAGGTTTACTGGGAGCAGGAGGCAAGGAATCAGGGGCCAAACTGGATTCTGAGAAGGCATCATCAACAATGTCTAGTACAGGAAGAATAGCCAAAGGCCAATACTGAGATAGGAAAAGGAAATCCCCAAGCCTCTTTTCTGAATCAGAAAATTCATGGCTTTCCCAGTGAAAATGCTCCCTCAGAGTATGCAAGGTTTCCCCAAAAGAAAAATCCTCAGGAGGGGAAGCAGAGGGAATAGAGTCCTCTGCATCAGAATCCTCATAAGTAGGTAAGGACAAATCCAGGTCATCAGAAGAGTCAGAAAAAACAGAATCCTGATCAGAAGATTCATAATCAAGCTCAGCCCTAAACCTCTTAAGGGGGGGGGGGGGGTGGCTACCCCTGATTAGAGTTATTACATCTTCAGCCATTTTTATCATTTTTTGTTTAGGCATAGAGGCCTGAACATGTGGCCTGGGCGTCAGTTTTTTAGACATGGATCGAGATTTAGGCCTTAGTAATGAAGGAGGCATCGATTTAATATGCAAGTCCATAGGCCTGAATAGACTCAAAAGCCTGCACAGCGGCTCCGGACCCATCCAAGGTAGAAACATCCACGGGTTCCATAATCTGAGGTTTCTCGCAGCATACCGGACTCCGAATGGGTCTCAGTAGAGGCCTGCGAATCAGAAGCAGTGCGTATTAGGGGCTGCAAAAGCACCTCACTGAGAACCAGTGAACTGGCAACTGGCTTAGAGAGAAGCGTCAGCGGCAATTTTGGACCTTGGCGGCCTATCTCTGTCTTTATCTTTGTGTTTTTTCGGAATTCCGGTAGTCGGATGGCTAACAGACATTTCTGGATAATTAAAATGAGAACCAAAATATTTAGAGGCAAAAATATACCGACAACGGATAGTGCGCTGATTAAATAATGCACAAAACTGACAACATGGTATGTCGTGGTCAGGGCCTAGGCAAGGAATACAGTATGAATGAAAATCTTTATGAGGTATTTGCTTTCCACAAGTAATGCAATTATTAACTTTTACTGACATCGGAAAGGAGCAAGAAAAAGTTTCCCCAAAGGGTTACTTAGCTTTTAGTTGAAGACTTCGGTTCTGAAACTCAAAAACAAAAATTTCAGGAGTCGGCCGACCGGCACTTGCGAACTGCTTCTGCTTCGGTCACCGCACGGCAAGAAAGACTAATGTAATGGTGTCGGCAGCATGTTTTATACCCCCAACGACCTGATGTCATGGGAGAAGGGACAGCAACCGATGCAGGACCCAAGACTTTGTTAATCAGGCCGACTGAGGGCAACCTGCAAGCAGATTAACCAAATTTAATGACTGCAACAGTGAAACATGAAGAACATCAACTTTAGGCTTCGATGCAGGAGACAGGGTAAAAAAGTATCCCTCTATGAAATGTCTGCAAGTAACATGCTGACAAGTTCATGTCAGAAAATACAGCGGGAAAAGGAAAATGGAGTAAAATGAAACCTGTAAAAACTCAGAATATTTTACACAGTTAAAGAACAAACCAAAATACAATTTAAAGTTAAAATAACTGTTCACTACAACACAGCAATCTTTGGTAGTAACTAGATTAGCTCAAAGCGAAGAAAAAGAAAGAACACTTTAAAAAAACTCCCATGTAAGACTGGCTAGTTGCAGTATGCATCTTGGTCATAAGCAACTACCCAAAGATTTTCAGTTTAGTCCCACTAGCAGAATTTCAATTATACTTGTTTTCTGCTAATCTGTCCTCAGTGAAGTAAGATATATATGCTTCAAACAATTTGTTTTGCACTTCTCTTTTTCCTGAGGTGCACTTGGTAATGAGCTGTTATCAGATCAACATGATCTTAGTACAAATATTTTTTTAAACATCATTTTTCTTTCCATGTCTGTTGAGCACCTCCTCCCCTATTGACCTTGAACCCATTCATTCCAGAGCCAACAGAGAGTCCCCAGTGTAGAGGACATGAGCTGACAGGAGAAGGCTGTCATCCAAACAACCATGGATGCATTTACGCCTTCACTCACAAAGAGAGGATGTTTTTAACACTCTAACCCACTTCTTAGTGACCAACATGAGCCCTCACGCCACAGTGAGGGACTACTACGCCTTCCTCCTTTATGTACTGGCTGGTCCACATCCCCTAGTTAACTTTATCACTTGCAGGTTATGCTTTTGCCTGTGTGATGTAACCGGCAGCTGATTATCATTCCTTCCGCCCAGGATAGAAGGACTGCATTGGACATTCACTCTTCGCCACCCCTGCGTAGATCCTCCAGTGCCCGAGCTGCTCCTCGAAGTCTAGCTGCCTGAGTCGCGGTCAGAGTATTATGATGTTACACCATGGAGCTGGGCATTCCTGAAACAAGTTTTCATGCAAGAAAAGTAATCTAAACCTACCTTATCAACAAAAGGATGGTCCATAAAATCTGGTCCCCCAATGCTAAGGTTTAAGACATCTATCTTTTTAAGGATTGCGTAGTTGAAGGCATCCAAAAACCATGATGTGTATGAGACCTGTTTGATTAAAACAAATGAAATGTTAAATTAATTAACATAACATAGCATGAATTATTTACAAATTATCCTTAAAATTAACTCAATTTGACATACAATTTGGCTTTAAACCACAGAGCAGTTAAAAATACCACACATTTTCAACTGGATTAGTCTAATTTTTAAATACTAAGCCAATACCGCTGCACTCGGATCTTGTGTTTTGAGTATTGTACGCTAAGTAAACAAAGTATCGTACATTCCAAAAAATTAACATCTTATTAGAGTACCAATTTTTTCTACTATGAGACACGCTTTGATGGGTCCTACTGTTGGGTTCATCATTTCTATCAATCATTTTTAGCAACTTTCTCTGAAAGATTTCACATTTGGGATATGATCATTTTGTGCTGATGCATGCCATCACATCATGCACTGACTACATAATGCCTAAGCCCTGAGCCTGCCAATGTGCTCCAGCCACTATTAGGAATCTTTTCATAAAATCAAGAATTAACAATGAAAATATGACACCAGCATAACTAATAAATAATATACAAAAATATACTTGTCTAACTTACATGGAACTCCAACAGCCGAAACTGAATGGAGAAGACCCCAACCCATAAGGGGGTGGGCAGGAAGGTATCTGTAGTCCGTCAAGGAGAGTCTTCTAATAAATAACATAATGCAATGTGAAAATATTTACTACATCTATCACTGAGCCCTCTCCTTGCTATAGTTTATGTTTTAGCTGATTTCCAAGCAATAAACACCATAGTTAAAGCTCACAGACTAAATTTATCACACAACGTACAGGAGTATTACGCTATCAAAAGAAGCAGGACTCCAGAGGACACTGTCAAAAGAAATATTTGGTGATGGTGTGCATAGAAGACCTAAGTAGTTGCAGAGCACTGAATGCAACAGATAAAACTCTCAAAGCATTCACTGGATGCAGCTGTGCACAGAAGACCCAAGTAGTTGCAGAGCACTGAATGCAGCAGATAAAACTCTCAAAGCATTCACTGGCTGCAGCACCTGCAATAATGCTCTGGTGGCACTTCCCCTGAAAATACCTCTGTTTAGGGCATTTACTGGATGCAGTCATTCCCATACAAAAGTGGCCTGGTGGCACTTCCCCTGGAAATACCTCTGTTTAGGGACTTCTCAAAAGCAAACCTTCCTCAATTACTTGATGACCAAAACAAATTCTGCTATAGTCCTCCTCTACAGGATCCTTCTGCTAGAGTTGATACCTATGCCTCTGTCTTCTACTCCCACCTAAATAGTTGCATTGATAAGGCAGCCCCAATCCACACCAAATATGAGAAATTTAAAACAACCCCCCCTGTGGTAGAATACCCATATAAATTAAATTACATGAGAAAGTAACAACCTAAACAGCACTTTTACTCAAACTAGAAGAGAGTTTGCAGGAATAATCATGAAGCTCAAAGCACAGTATGTATTTAAATTTGCCACCACAGTCAAAATTAACTACAAGTTTTTCTTCAACTTTGACAGCAGTTTGATCTAATACCCAATGTTCAGAGGTAGTTCACAACAATAATGCATATTTTGACTGACAAATTGCTAATATCCTAGCTAACAAACCTTGTGCAGATTTTACTCCACATACAGCAAGAGCTATTTCACAGGTTACATAATCAAAGCCATCCCCCTTTAATTACTATGAAACATGTTCTCTCAAACCTCTCAAAATCTAATACACAATATGACTACATATAGATTATATATAATATGATAATATACAAGGTTGCCAGATTATCAGTGCCAAATAAGGCCTACCTGAACTCCTACTCCCATCTCTTTAATCTTAGCCTTTCCCCTGGTTATATTCCTGAAGTCTAGAAAAGAGTGACTCTAAAGCCATTATACAAGGGTGGCCCAAGCACTGACATTAGTAACTGTAGACCTAGTAGTCTCACTAGCCTCATATGTAAAACTACAGAGCATATTATCTCAGACCTCATTAATCTGGACCCTCACCAACTCAGCTTTGTTAAAGGAAGGTCCTGCCCCTTTAATCCTATTAATTTCTTTGAAAAAGTAACCAACCCAGCAGACAGTAGTTATGCAGTACATACAGCAAATCTGGACCTGGCCAAGGCCTTTGACACTATTCCCCATGTCGGCATTACTGGCAGACTTCTAAATCTGAAAATAAATCATTACTTGATAGCTGGACAGCTAATTGGTTGTCTGACAGAACCTATGTTGCTAGAGTCACAGCTGCCATTTCTGAAAGCAAAAAATGAACCAATGGTGTACGACTATGCTCAGTGTTGGGCCCTCTCCTACCTAGTATCTGTTTCTCAAACTTTCAGACCAACACTGCCTTATGATCATCTAAGTTTACAGACAACTGAAAAATGGATGTTATTAGATGTTCCACTGATTTACAACTGCTCCAACAAACGTTAGATCAAATTAACAACTGGTGCAAGGACAAAGGCCTCAAATTAAAAGTGAAAAAATGGAACAGAGTATTTTGGTACATGAAACATTTTATTTACCACACAGGTGGACACATCCCTCCTATCAGGCACTGTCCTAAGGAATCTAAGCATTCACATAACATTCCTTATCATTTGACCATCATATCTCCACAGTAGTTTGAGAAATCTATCTAGCTCATGTAAGAGGTATCTAAACCAGATGTAAAAAAGTCTCAATTCCCCTTTATTCATACCTCATCTGAGCAATTACTGAATATATTCACATCGTTTGGCATGTATATGTCTAAACATATCACTCGACTTCAGAATCCTCACAGATTCATACTTAAAAAGATCACTAGCCTCAATCTTACTTATCAGGACAGACTGGCAGCCCTCTTTTTATTCAGTCTCCTAGAGACCCCTCCATGGAGACACGTGTCTTGCCATTCAAGACATGAACAATCCAACCCTCTTTGGCCTCCTATACCCTCACAGAACAAATGGTATCTCAAATATACAAATGTACTTTATTTTAACTGGGTAAGTAAACTTAACATAACAGTAGATGTTCTAAGAATCACCGCTGCAGTAGCCTGAGCTATTTGGGTATCACAACTTGACCAGCCAGCTTCCCAAAATTTTGGGTCTCTTCCATGCACTGCCAGGAACATACAAGGTGCTCCCTATAAAAGGCATGCCAAATTACTTCAGAGCACTTTTTTTGCCCAGGAAGGAAGCAAGCAAGAGCTCCTTACACTTTTACTAGGAAACAAAGGAAGTGAAACATAACTATAAACAAAAGTGCTCAACTAAACCCACACTGGCAAGCACAACAAGATCAAGAGTAAAAATAGGGGACAGGAGGCAAGGATAGCTATGGCAACGGTGATCCATTAGAACATGTACTGTTACGGTAAGTTTACTTACACAACTGTTCTATGCTCATAAATGGATCATCGCTACACCAGCCTAAGCTACTTGAGTGGATTAGAAACTAAAAAAGAATAAGAGGCCAATAACTACAACTCCAGGATTCCAGGACCTGTCAAAAACTGTTCTGGACCATGAAAAGGAATGCTGTTTGTAGTGCTCTGTAAAAGTGTGAACAGAGGAACTAGTTGCTGTCCCTAGAAAACTTCGAGTCAACCCCTTTCCAGAAAGCAGTTAATACCCTTACAAAGTGAGCTGTAACCCTGCTTGAAAGGGGATTACTGTGGAGAATATATTGCAGTGAATGTGAACATAACCAAAAGTAATAGCATGGGACAACCACCTAGAAACAGTTAGCTTAGTCACAGGTTGTTCTTTCTGTTTGCCTTTACAGCAGACAAACAGCTGTTCAGCTTTCCTGAAAGGTAGTTTTGTGTAGGTAGTTTCTGAGCTGCCAAAGAATTAAGAACTTTTTTCTTCTTTGCTCTTTGGATTGGGAAAGAAGACTGGGAGATTAATGATCTGTCTTAAAGTAAACTTTGAGATGGACTTTAGACAAAGGCAGGATTTGATTTCCAAGAAACCCTGTTCCTATGAAAAATGAGGTAGGACTGACTCACTATAAAGTACAGTTGTGTACACTTACCATAAATGTAGATGTTCAAGTGTATTCACTGTTGCAGTCATTACATTTGGGTTATCTGCTTGCAGGTAGCCCTCAGCCGGCCTGCTTATCAAAGTCTTGGTTCCTGCGTCGGCTGCTGTCTTTTCTTCCATGACGTCAGGCAGTCAGGGGTATAAAGCATGCAGCCAACACCATTACATCAGTTTTTCTTGCCCCAGATGTCAGGTGCCCCCATAATGGGAAGCAATTACATACAAGGTTACACCTCTAACAAAAAGCAAATACACCAGAAAGCTTATATACAGTAAACAAGAAGAGAGGTATAGCCAAGAGAAGTCAGGGGGCTGTAGAGAGGGTAACCAGGACTGCAACAGTGAATACACTCGAACATCTACATTTATGGTAAGTGTACACAACTATAATATGTTCTTCGTGTTTCACTTTTGCAGTCATTACATTTGGGTAGATTCACAAAGCTAATGAAGGGAGGAGGTCATTAGAATCAGCTATCAGGCCCTGCAAGACTGCAGTGGCAAAACCAGCTCTGGATTTAGAAAAATATTGGCTAGTGGTAATGCTTGGTGAAAGTATGTACAGAACTCCAGGTAGCAGCTTCTAGAATGTCCCTGGTAGGAAGACCTCTGAGAAAGGCTGTTGAAGTAGATGCAGCCCTGGTGGAATGTGATCTTATCCCCTGTGGGGAAGGTTTTCAATGGTGATTATAGCAGAAATGAATGCAATGGCCTATACACTTTGAAATGGTTTGCTTTGAAATGGCCTTCCCCTCTGCCCCTGCAGCAAAGGCAACTAGCAGCTAGTCAGTTTTCCTGAGAGGCTTAGCCTGTCCAAATAAAATCTAAATTGTCTGTGCACATCCAAAGAGTGCAGTATTCATTCTCCTTCCTTCTGTGGATTAGAAAAGAAGGTTGGCAAATGAATGGACTGATTGAGGGCCACACAGGATACCATCATGGGCATAAAGGAAGGATTGGCCCTGAGGGACACCCTGTCCGCATGGAAGATGATGAAGGGCTCCACTGCCACGAGGGCCTGTAATTCAGACACTCTTCTTGCTGAAGTGATGGCTAGAAGGAAGGCTGTTTTCCAACAAAGGAATTTCAAGTCTGAAGTTACAGCTGGCTCAAAAGGAGGTAGAGTGAGCTTTTCCAATACAAAGTTAAGGTACCAGGCTGGAGTAGGGGCTCTCCTTGGTGGTCTTAAATTTTTGGCCCTCTGAGGAATTGTTTCAGCAGGGGGTGAGAGAAGAGAGGAGGCTCCATATTACAATGTGCTGAAATGACTGAGGCATGAATTTTAATAGAAGAGAAGGAAAGGCCCTTGTGAAGCATCTCTGTTAAGCATTGAAAAATATGTGGTAAGCTGGGCACAGATGTGCCCATCCCCTGAGTTTGGCTCCAGGAACAGTATAATTTCCACTTTTCAGCATAGGATTTTCTAGTACTAGGCCTCCTTGCCTCCAGATGGACATCCAGCACTTGCTTACTGAGGAATGGTATTGAAGAGCTCAGGTAATTAGCCAGGCTGCAAGGTTCAGGGTTTGAAGCTGGGGGTGCAGAATCTGGCACTCCTGCTGGGACAGCAGGGAAGGGGTCTGAGGCAGGTGCCATGGTTCAAACAGTGACATACTGCACAGGAGGGGTACCAGTGTTGACGTGGGCCTGTCTGGTGCAATGAGTATTGTCCTTGGTTTGTCGTTTGATCTTTAGTAGAACTTTCGAGAGGAGAGGTAGAGGGGGAAAGCATAAACTGAGAGGCTTTCCCAGGAGAAGGACAGGGCATCCACTTTCCAAGCTTGTCTGTGGGGAGTCCTTGTGCAGAATTTTATCCAATTGGTAGTTCTGAGGGAAGGCAAACAAGTCTATTTCTGGGCTCCCCCATTTGTTTCCAAACATGTTTTATATCTTTGGGTTCTAGTTTCCACTCGTGTGGGTCCATGAGATTTCTGCTTAGGTCTGCCAGTGAAGTTAGCTTGCCTGGCTGGAACTGAGCCAGGTGCTAGGTGCACTTGGTAGCTCAAGGCTGTGTTCCACAGAGCCATGGCTACTCTGCAGAGAGGGTATGAGTGGGTTCCCCCCTGCTTGTTTACGTACCACATAACAGTGGTGTTTGTCTGTCTTTACCAATAATTGTCCTGGAAGAATGTGGTCCTTGAAGGCAGTCAGAGAATTCTGTACAGCTAGCATTTCTTTTTGACTGACATGCATTTGACTTGGGTTCCATTTGCCCTGAATGCACTGCCCTGCCAAGTGAGCCCCTCATGCATAGTCTGATGAGTCTGTTAGGGTTTGGGCGGCAGGGGGTAGAGTGAATGGCAGTCCCTTGTGGTAGCAGAGTTCTGCCCACCAAAGGAACTCTATCTTTATACAAGGAATGACAGGAATCATTGATTCCAGGTCCTGAGAATGTTGACACCATAGGCTTTTTAGATATCATTGTAGTTTCCTCATATGCAGTCTTGCATATGGAATTAGTACAATGCAAGAGGCCATGAACCCCAGGGCTTGCAGATAGCTGGGTCTTTGTGGCCAGTAGTTTGAAGTAGGCCGTCAAATAAGCTTGTTTCTCTGGCGTGAGGTAGGCCATCTGGGAAGTTGTGTTCAAGCTTGCTCGCAGGAATACAATTTGTTGGCAGGGTACCAGGTGAGACTTCTTTTCGTTTATGGTGTACCCCATGAGGTTAGCGGTTTCTTTACAAATGCCAGATGATTTAATAGTATGCCCTGGCTTTCTGCCTGAATTAGACAATCGTCCAGGTATGGGTATATTTGAATATTTCTTTGCCTGCAGAATGCAATGACTGGAGCGAGGCACTTTGTGAAAACCCTGAGCACAGTAGATGAGCCAAAGGGCAGTGCAGAGAACTGATAGTGCATGTAGCCTGCTCTGAAGCGTAGGTATTTTCTGCAAGATTCCCTTCTTAGGATGTGCAGGTAGGCTTCCTTTAAGTCCAGTGTTGCCAACCAGGCATTTTTGCCTAACATGGGAAGCAGCTGATGAAGAGTTATCATTTTGAATTTTGGGATTACCAAAAAGGTGTTTAGGATAGACAGGTCCAGGATAGGACACCAGGCCTCGTCTTTCCTGGGTACCAGGAAAAGTCTTGAGTAAAAACCTTGTACCCATTCTTCTGCTGGGATAGGTTGAATAGCCCGGATACTTAGAAGAGAGAGAACCTACTGCTGAGACTCTGCCCACTGATTTGGGGGTAGGTCTGGCCAACCGTTTGGGGTTGGTAAGGTGTGGAAGTGGAATCTGTATCCTTAGGAAACTATATTTAAAACCCATTGAGTTCCCAGTTTTTTGCATGCAGGGCGATCTTTCCCCCTAAAAGAGCAGTCAGTTGAGCAGGGATTGGAAGGTTTAAGGTTAAGTCATTGGGACAGTTTACCATAGGGGGGTATCTTACTACTTCCAGCTTTGGAAGTGGGAGTCCCCCACTGTTTAGGCCTGTGAGTACCTTGAGAATGCAGCCTAGGTGGTCTGCTGTTCCTGGGTTTGGACTGAGAAGGCCTAGAAGAGACAGGAAAGGACCAATTCTTAGAAGGTCAATGCCTACTAAATCTGGGAGGCTGTACTTGCAGTAAATCTTTAACAGTTTGCATAGATTTAGCTTTTTCCTCCATCTTTTTAAGTACTTCTTCTGCTCTGGTACCAAACAGGCGGTCTTGGTTTAAGGGAACATCCAGTAATTTAGCTTTAACATGATCTGGCAAAGTTTGTTCTTTAAGCCAAGCATGCCTTCTAAGAACAGACTCAGTGACAGCACCCCTGCAAGAAGCCTCTAAGGAGTCAAAACCACATTGCAAATTATGTTTACCAACTTGTTCAGCAGAATTCATTAAATTATGTAATTCTTTATTTTCAGCACGGTCAGGAATCAACATTATTTTCTGTTTACGTAATCCAATAATATGCTGCTGCTACTTATGAAATTGGCAGTTTAAAGGCCCTAATGGCCAAAGTAGCAGAAGTGCATACATTCTTATCCCACCTGTCCAGCGCCCTGGAATCTCTATCAGAGGGGGTAGGGTTCTTGGCAGTAGTAGCCTTAATGCCATTGGGTCCTGTAAAATGGTCTCTGGGTCCGCAGTAGGATTTTTAAAAAGGAATTTGTGAGAGCCAGGTACTCTGTAATACCTGTCAGGTTTCCTGGGTGCCGGAGGTAAAGTGTCTGGGATCAGGCTAGATTCCATGAAGGCATCATCTACAATGTCCAGCACAGGAGGGATAGCTAAAGGCCTGTGCTGAGGTAGGGGTAAGAATTCCCTAAGCCTTTTTTTGGAGTAATCCTGGCTTTCCCAGCGGGAATGCTCCCTAAGAGAGAGTGCAAAGTTTCACCAAAAGTGAAATCTTCCAGAGGGGAAGCAGATGGTATAAAGTCCTCTGCATCAGAATCTTCAGAGGTAGTTAGAGGCAAGTCCTGGTCATCAGAAGAAACAGAAATTTCAGAGTCCTGATCAGAAGAATCAGAAGAAAAATAAGTTCTAGGTCTCTTACTGGCTGGCTTCCCCTAATTAGAGTAATAAGGTCTTCAGCCCTTCTTATCATTTGTTTTTTAGGCATATGGGCCTGACCATGCGGTTTGGACGTCGGTTTTCTAGGCGTGGATCGAGTTTTAGGCCTTGAAGAAGAAGATGGCATCGGTTTGATATGCAAATCAGTAGGCCTGAATACACTCTCAGAAGCCAGTCCTGCACAGCGGCTCCGGACCCATCCAATGTAGAGACATCCACAAGTTCCATAGTCGAAGAAGCATCTCGCGGCATACCGGACTCTGAAAGGGTCTCAGTAGATGCCTGCGAATCTGAAATAGCGGGTATCAGGGACTGTGAACACGCCTCACTGAGTACCGGCGAACTGGCGATTAGCTTAACGGAAGTGGCGGTGGCAGCTTTGTACCTATGCGGCCTGTCTCTGTCTTTATCTTTACGTTTTTTTGGAATGTCTGTAGTCGGATGGCTTACCAAAACCATTTCTGGATAATTAAACAGAGTACCGAAATAGCTTGATGCAAAAATGAACTGACGACGAACAGTTCGAGGATTGAAAAAGGCACAAAACCGAAAGCGAGGAACGTCATGGGCTGGGCCTAAGCAAGGAATGCAGTACGAATGAAAATCTTTATGAGATATTTGCTTTCCAGAAGTAATACAGTTGTTAACTTTTACTGACATTGGTTTAGAAGAAAAAGGATCCCCAATGGCGTACTTAGTTTTTTTGAAGACTTCGGTTCTGAAACTCGAAAATGAAAATTTCAGGAGTCGGCTGACCGGCACTTGCAAACTGCTTCTGCTACTGCACGGCAAGAAAGACAGATGTAATGGCGTCGGCTGCATGCTTTATACCCCTGACTACCTAACGTCATGGAAGAAGAGACAGCAACCAACGGAGGACCCAAGACTTTGATAATCAGGCCAGCTGAGGGCTACCTGCAAGCAGACAACCCAAATGTAATGACTGCAACAGTGAAACACGAAGAACACCTGCTTGTAGCTCAGATAATCTCCTATCAGATGTCACAGCAATAAGTAAAACAGCCTTCTATGCCAAGAACCTCAAATCAGCCTTGGGAGCTGGTTAAAATGTAAGTTAATGTTTTCAAGCATTAAACTGAGATCCCAAGGAGGAGCCACCTGTTTCCTATGTGGGAGATTAAGTAATACCCCTTCCAAACACTGCTTACCTTGAGTACTGTTTGACAAAGAAAGATTCAGAGGCAAATAAGAAGAGATGGCTGAAATGTATACCTTGACAAGTACGACAAACCACTGGAGAGTAATCACACAAACAACCAAGAACTAGAGGCA